>NW_008705561.1:1527380-1539755 GCF_000186865.1 Aureococcus anophagefferens
CACGTAGAGGAGGGGCGGCGGCGCGCCGCCGCCCCGCGGCGACCCGCAGGGATTGGGCTTGCCCGGCGCGCCGGGCACCGCGGGCCGGAACGCGCCGTCGCCCGCCGCGCGCGCGCCGTCGTAGTCGTACGCGCGCCACGCGCCCGGCGCGGCCTCGGCCTGCAGGAGCCGCTGGCGCTGGCGGTGCTCGTAGAACTGGGCGTCGCCGCCGTCGGCGGCCCGCGGCGACGCCGCGGGGGGCCGCGGCGCCGGCTCGGCCTTGACCGCGGCGGCGCCCGCGGGCGCGGCGGCCGCGGCCGCGGGCTCGGCCTTGGCCTCGCGCGGCGACGCCGCGGCCGACGGCGGCGCGGAGCCGCCGGGCCCGCCGCCGAGGAAGCGCGCGCTCAGGAAGGCCTCGCCGGGGAAGACCATGGCGCTCCGCCGGAAGGCCTCGCGGAGCTCGCCGAGCTTGGCCTCGGCGGCCGCCGCGCACTCGCCGCGCCGCCGGAAGATGAGCTTCCCGATCGACGCGCCCGCGAACTTCTTCGAGATGCGCATGCGCTCGCAGCGCAGCTCCTTGGCGAGGAAGGCCCGCAGCGTCACGCCGTCCTCGCAGCTCGGCACCGTGCCCGCCGTGAAGAGGCTGATGAGGCAGTCGGCGTACGTCTGCTCCTCCGCCGTCCACTTGCCGCGCCGCATGGGCTGGTCCGCCGGCGGCTCCGGTTTGGTCGTCGGCTTGGGGGCCGCCGCGGCGGGCGGCGGCGCCGCGGCGGGCGTCTGCGTCGGTGGGGCCGCGGCCGGCTGCTTCTGGCTGTCACCGGCGATCGCACTCGTTTGCGGGTCGTCGGCCATCGTTTTCGTCGGGGATTTTTCGCGTCGCGTCGCGCAGTGCGCTGGGGGGCGTCGGTGAGGGGCTCGTATGTCGGGAGAGGAAATTTGCGCAGGGAAATCGCAAAATCACTCGTCCATGCCACCGGCTGGCGGATTCTCGAGACCTTAGGCTAGCTGTCCTAGTGGGCTTCCGAGAATAGTCAACCTAGCGTCAACGAAAACTTCAACGTTATCTCGTTTGATGTCGAGCTCGTCCACACACCTTCGGGGCCCCTACTCCTGAGCGCTCCGCAGGTCGACGCCGTTGTTCTCCTCGATGTGCTTGACGATGCCCGTGTAGTCGAAGTCCGGGCCGAGGCGGTCCACGGCGCCGACGAGCGTCTCCTCGACGCTGGGGAGCGCGACGGCGCCGGCGCAGTGGCGGCGCACGAGGGCCGCGCCGATGCCGACGTCCTTCTTCATCAGCGCCACGGCGAAGCCGTAGTCGAAGTCGCCCGTGAGCACCTCCTTGGGCAGCCGCACCTCCGTCTGGAGCGACTTGCCGCTGCCCGCGTTGATCGCCGCGAGCGCCCTGGCCGGGTCGACGCCGTAGCCCTTCTTCAGCGCCACGAGGCCCTCGCCGGCGGCGGCGAGGTGGAGCGAGTTGAGCGTGTTGTTGACGGCCTTGACCGCGTGGCCCGCGCCGACGCCGCCGAGGTGCACGAATTTGCCGGCGAACTGGCTCGCGAGCGGCTCGACGGCGGCGACGTCGGCGGCCGCGCCGCCGACCATGACGCTCACGGTGCCCGCCGCGGCGCCGGCGGGGCCGCCGGACACGGCGAGGTCCACGTAGGCGCTCCGGCCGAGCGCGGCCGCGATGGCCTTGCTCTCCTCGGGGTCGCCGGACGTGACGTCGACGACCGTCGCGCCGGCGGCGAGCGACGCGTCGGCCTCGAGGGCCGCGGTCTTCGAGTGGGCCGACGTCGGCAGGCAGAGGAAGACGACGGACGCGTCGGCGCAGGCCTCGGCGACGGACGCCGCGGCGACGCCGCCGTGGGCGGCGACGAAGGCCGACCGCGCCTGCGCCGCGAGGTCGAAGACGGCCATGGTCCCGCCCTGGCCCGCGACGTAGTTCGCGACGCGCCCGGCGAGGGGCGAGCCCATGTTGCCGAGGCCCACCCAGGCGACGCGGAGAGACGGGGCAGCCATCGAAGATCGATCAAGTTGTCGCGGAAAAACTTCCGACGGTGCACTAGTTACTTGGTGCACTCTCGAGAGTCGGTGATGCCCTTTTCTTTTACGACGTCGCCGCGGCGTCACTTGCGGCGTCGTCGCGCGGCGAGAACCGGAGCGCGACGACGGAGACGTTGTCCGTGCAGTGGCGGTGCGTGACCGCGTCGTCGACGAGGGCCCTCGCGGCCTTGTCGAGGTCGCCCCACGCGCGGCGGTTGCCGTCCGCGGAGTAGGCGAAGTCGGCGAGGAGCCGCGTGCGGAGGAAGGTCGCGGCGTCGACGGGGTTGAAGCGCGTCCAGAGGCCGTCGCAGGCGAGGAAGAGGAGCTCGTCGCGCGCGCTGTCGAGCGTGAGCTTGACGCGGACGTCGGGCTCCGCGGAGATGGCGTTCTTCGTCGCGTCGGCCTGGGGCCGGCCGCAGAGCCTCTTGATGGCCGCGTCGCCGAAGGTGCGCGACACCTCCATCATGCCCGCGGCGCGGCCGCCCGCGTCGACGGCGCCGCCCGCGTCGACGATGCGGCGCCGCTCGCCGGGCGCGGACGCGCGGTGGTCCGTCGTCAGCGCCAGGGCCCGCGCCGGCGGCGGCGCCGGGAAGCCGTCGTGGGCGCCGAGCTCCCAGGGGAACTTGGAGCGGTGCGCGGCGGACGCGCCCGGGGGCCCGCCGACGTCGCCGTCGCCGCACCGGTCCCGGGACTCGAGCGCCTCGTCGCCGCGCCGCACGAGCACGGCGCGGCTATCGCCGAGGTTGAGCACGTGGCACTCGTCCTGGACGAGCAGCGCGGCGACGCAGCAGCAGCCCTCGGCGTCGAACCCGGACGCCGCCGCGTCGGCCTCGACGCGCGCGCACGCGCGCCGCAGGGCCGCCTCGACGCGCTTCTTGCTGTGCCAGCAGTGGACGGGCGCCTTGTCCGAAGCGGCCTTGGCGGGCTGCCGGGCCTGCTGGCGCAGCAGCAGCGCGAGCTCGCGCGCGACGTGCGCGGGCAATCTGCGGCAGCAGAGCTCCGCGACGCGCTTGCCGTTGTGGCCGTCGAGCACGCCGTAGAGCGCGACGCGCGCGCCCGCGGGGACGTCGCCGCCGGCCTCGGCGATCAAGGCGGCGAATTGGTCCGCGTGGACGACGCAGTGCGCGTCCTCCATGGCCGCGCGCTTGCCCGCGTGCGACGCCACGGCGACGCTGACGTTCGTCTTCCAGGGTTTCAACGTAGGGAGCGCGCTTGCGTCGACCTTTTGGCGCTTCGCCGCGGGCTCTGGCGCGTCGGTTGGGGACGGCGCGGCGGCCTCCATGCCTTTGCTTGCGCCGCTGGTGAGGCCGAGATTGCCACAAAGTTGCCACAGAGAGGCCTCTGTCCACCACCACCGCCGTCGTCCACAGACACCGCCGTCGTCCACAGACACGCGCCGCGTGTCCTCACCCATGGCGTCGATGATCACGAAGGTCAAAAAGCTCAACCCGGCCACGACGGCCGTGCTCGTCTGCGACATCCAGGAGCGGTTCCGCGACGTCATCATGGGCTTCGAGAGCCTCGTGAAGTGCAGCGGCTTCGTCGTCAAGTCGGCCGGTGAGCTGGGCATGCCCGTCGTCGTCACGGAGCAATACCCCAAGGCCTTCAAGAAGACGGTGCCCGAGATCGCGTCGCTGCTCGACCCGGCCGGCGGCAACGTCTTCGAGAAGACGCTCTTCTCCATGTGCACCGACGAGGTCAAGGCGCACCTGAAGAAGCTCGGCTGCACGTCGGCGATCCTCTGCGGCCTCGAGACCCACGTCTGCGTGCTCCAGACGACGCTCGACCTCCTCGAGCTCGGCATCGACGTCCACGTCTGCGCGGACGCGGTCTCGTCGCAGCGCGACTTCGACCGCACCGTCGCGCTGGCCCGCCTCGCGAGCTCCGGCGCCGTCGTCTCCACGTCCGAGTCCCTCGTCTTCCAGCTCCTCGGCAACAGCAGGCACCCCAACTTCAAGGCCATCGCGCCCTTCGTCAAGGAGAACGCGGACGCGTCCAAGACCTCGGACCTCCAGCACCTCTAGGCGCGCCGCTCTTTTTGGCCGTAATCTACAAACAAGGCTCTGTGCAGCGGGCGTCGCCGCGCTGCTTCAGGGTTGGTCGCGAGGTGAGACGGGAGAGTTTTTTGCCTTTGGCGAGCAAGGCTCGAGCAAGTCTCAAGAGAGGTCGCCCGCCGGCGCGCCGCCCCTGCGGGATGTGGCGCATCCTCGTCTGCGCCCTTTTCGCCTTCGTCGACGCCGCGGAGGGACCGGCGGTGGACGCGGAGACGAAGCACGACCGGCAGTGGAAGAAAACGGGCCCCGTGCGCAAGAAGCTCGGCGACAAGCAGCGCCTCGTGCCCCTCCTCGCGTCCAAGGACCGCGCGGCCGCCAAGGACGTCATGGACGTCGTGCGCCAGTGCCCCTTCGTCCAGCGCGACGACCCGGACTGGCACATCGGCCGCGCGGGCGGGAACCGCGCGTTCAAGACGTGCGCGTGGCTGCGGGAATCGGGGGCCAAGGTGCGGAACCGGTTGTGCGGCGTGGCGGGCACGGGCGGCGTCATCGGCAACCACGCCTGCCCGAACGCCTGCGTGTCCTGCTGCCACGGCGACCTCCTGTTCAACGCGTCGCTCCCGGTGCTCCGCCGGTGCCAGGCCTTGCACGACGAGCTCGCGGCGGCCGCGGCCGCCGCGGAGGAGGCCGCCGCCGATGGACGCGGCTTCTGCGCGGACCCGCCGGCGCGGGTCCAGGAGGAGTCGTCGCGGAACATCTGGCCCGGGCCGCGCGTGGACCTCGGCGCGTGCTTCGGGCGGTTTCAGGAGCGCGCGCTCGGGGCCGCGCCCGCGTCGCTCCGAGACGCGCAGCAGGCCGCCTGCTGCCCGACGCGGGACCAGCGGAACGCGACGGTCAACGCCCAGATCGCCGCGTCGGCGAACATCTCCGTGGCCTACGTCACGTACCCGCGGTCGCAGATCGAGGCCGCGGCGTACTTCGCGGCGCGGCGCGACCGCGACGTCGACTTCAACTTCGTCGGGCGCATGCGCGTCTACCGCCAGGGCAGCGGCTACACTTCCGGGACCACAAGCGCGCGAGCGCGCGCATCGTCGCGTCCGTGAACCGCATGCGCGAGTGGGCGAACATGTTCTCGGACACGTACTTCACGGACCGGTCCGTGCTCGTGGACACCCGTGTGGAGAATCAAATCTTCAACTCGACTTCAATGTGAGCGTATATCGAACGGTTCGGACCAGCTTCTTCGGCCGTGTTTCGAGAACTCGATGAGAGCAATCGATCCGTCCAAAAATCAGCCGAATCGACTTCGATTTGACCGAGCTAGAGAGTTCTGAAGTTTTTGGCCGGGACGTCCCAAACCAGTGGTTGATTTCCACACAGGTCGACACGGGCGCGCGGAACGTGTCGGACTACGAGGTCCGGGGCGCCTACGACCGCACGGTCGTCGACGGCAAGCTCGCGGGCTGGCGGCCCATGGGCCGGAAGAACGCGTCCGACTGGGACGAGGCGTCCCGCGCGCACTCGTGCGCGAAAGCGACGTGCGACCCGGCCTACTACGAGCGCCTCGCGCGGTCGAAGTTCACGCTCGCGCCGGCGGGCGACATGCCCTGGTCCATCCGCTTCTTCGAGGCGATCATGGCCGGGTCCATCCCCATCGTCTCCCACGTCGAGCACGCGGGCCGCAACTCCGACGAGCGCAACCTGGGCTACAAGTACCTCCTCGTGTCCGAGTTCGTCGCGCGGCGCCGCGCGTTCCCGGGCGAGCTGCCCTACTGCGCGGCCTGGGCCGACCACAACCGCAAGATTTTCCTGGAGCACCAGTCCTACATCGACGACCCAGCCTCCGTCGAGCCGAGCCTCGCGCGCTGCGCCGCGGAGGCCTTCGCGCCCGACGGCGCCTAGGGACGACTACTTCGGGCAGCCGAGCTTCCCTAGGGACTACTTCGGGCAGCCGAGCTTCGTCGGGTGGTCGCCGAGGAGCCGCCGCCGCCGGGTCGCGTTCGCCGCCGGGCCCGGCGCGCCGCGCGACGCCGGGTAGACGCCGCCGAAGCAGGTCCAGTCCGTCGCGTAGGCCGCGCGGATCGCGCCGTGGATCGCCGCCGCCTCGGCGCTCCGCGCGAGGTCGCAGCGGTGCACGCCCAAGAGGTTCGAGACGTCGTGGCCCTTGTCGAACTGTCCGCGGTCCTTGGGCCGCGCGTCGTCCGCGAGCCACGGGTCGATGGCGATTTCCCCGGCGACCGCGAGGCTCGCGTTCAGCTTCGGCAGGCGCGGCGCGAGCGCGGCCACGAGGTCCCCGAGGTGCTCGACCCTTCCGACGACGTCGGCCTCGGCGCCGTACGCGTAGCGCGTCGCCGGCTGGAAGTGGCGGAACTCGATGCCCGACTGGAAATGGCCGTGGTCCCGAATCGTCGGGCCGACGCAGTCGATCCAGGCGCGGAAGCGCGCGGCGCGCAACGCCGCGGGCGCGCGGTAGAAGCCGGGAACCGTCCGCAGCCGGGGCGCGCCGAACCCCGTCGCGTTTCGCCCCGCTTTCGCGCAGAGGCGGTCGAGGTTGCCGTCCCCGACGAACTGGTTGAACATGGCGACGGCGCGGTCCACGGGATCTCGCACGACGGCCGCGACGGTCCACGGGACTTTGCGCCGGGCCGCGTCCCCCGGGCCGTTGTCGCAGACGTCGATCTCGCCGAGGCCCGGCTGGCGGCGCGGCGTGCACCCGTAGAGCCGCGCGAACATGGCCCTGATGTACTTGCTCGCGCCCTTGTGCGGCGTGACGACGAGCAGCTCGTCGGCGAACGTCGCGTAACGTTCGAAGAGCGGCGGCCGCGAGGACTTTCGCGCGATGGTGGCGCAGCGCGCCGCGCGGCACCGGGCCTCGTCGGCCAAGGTGCGCCACTCGACGGTCGCGTTGGCGGACGTGGCGTTAAAGTCGCAGGCGATGTCTCCGAGCGTCGATGCGTTGGCGCCAGTGCACGCGGCGCCGACGCCGATGCAGTCGCGATTCGGCTGGCACTTCTCGTTCTTCGTGCAACGGTAGCCGCACAGCTGTTCGCTGCAGTGCATGCCCGCGGCGACGGCGACGAGGCCGCAGGCGACGAGAGATGGCAGCCCCATCGATCTACATCCCGGCTGGTTGAAGCCTCCTTGATGCCGGCTTGAACTTCGCGAGCCAGACTCTTGTTAGGCGCCGAGGCAGCGAGTCCGAGGTCTGGGTCCGCGCCGGAGGCCGCTGTTGATGGACGGTCTCACGGAGGTGGAGCAACTCAAAGCTTTGCTCGTCGTGCTCACCTTCGGCGTCGCCGTCGCAGGATTGCTCCTGCCGAGCTACGGCGGCCTCGGCGCCCGAACGAACGTGGCTTTGAACCTGGGCGCCGGCGGCGTCGTGCTGTCGTCCGCCGTCGTGCACCTGCTGCCCGACGCGGCCGAGGCGGACGAGGCCTTCCCCTGGGCCTTCGCGCTCTTCGGCTTCGGCTACCTGTCGACGCTGAGCCTCGACGCGTTCGGCGGCGGCCACGGCCACGGCGCTTCGCCGGAGGGCGGCTCGCCCAAGTACGAGTCCGTGCCGAGCCTCGAGGGCGGCGCCGCCGCGCGGTCCAAGGCCGCCGCGCGGTCCGCGGCCGCGGCGACGGCGTCGGCGACGACCGCGCTCGCCGTGCACTCGCTCGGCGACGGCACGGCCATCGGCGTGCAGGTCCACGCGCGGGCCTGCGCCGTCGTCGGCCTGGCCATCGTCGTCCACAAATTCTTCGGCGCGCTCGCGCTGGGCGCGATCCTGAGCCGCGACGGCCCGCTGCTCAAGGCGCCCGCGGCGATCTTCGCCGTCGCGACGCCCCTGGCGCTGCTCGCGTCCTGGGCCGGCGCGCGCGAGGGCCTCTTCGGCGGGGTCTTCGCCGACCGCGCCACGGCGCTGTGCGCGGGCACGCTGCTGCACGTGTGCATCCACGAGATCATCGGCGGCAACCTGCGGCGGCCCGAGCTCCGCGGCCCGGCGAAGCTCGCCTACGTCTGGGGCGGCTTCTGCGCCATGACGCTGCTGGCCGTGTGGGTATAGCAGTACTCCTGGGGGTCGGAGTCTCGTAGGAGTCTCGAGGGCCGAGAGACGCGACGTAAAGACCAGCCTCAACCTCCAGGAAACGCCGATCACCGATGGGTGGCCTTTGAGCTCGGGCAGCCCCATGACGGAGCCGCCGCCGAAAAGCTGGTACAGGCCCCACGCGCCGGCGGCGCCGCCGGCGCGCGCGCACGCCAAGGAGGACTACCCCGTCTACGTGACGACCTTCCGGAACCCCGACGGCGGCTTCTCGCCCCACTACCTCGAGGCCAAGGCGCGCATCGAGCGCCTCGGCTTCCTCGTCGTGCCCGTCGTCGGCGGCGACGTGGCCTTCTGGAGCGCGCGCATGAAGACCCGGGTCCACGAGAGCGGCATCTGCTTCCTCCACGTCCGCGAGCTCGTGCTGCCGCTCGTCGACGCGGCCAGGCCGGGCTTCCTCGTCGCCGAGGACGACGCGTGCTTCCACGAGAGCTTCACCTTCGACGCCTTCGCGGCGCTCCTCGAGGCCCACCCGGGCGCGCCCCTCTGGCTCGGCTACCAGAAGGCCGGGCCGGGCTACTGCATGGGCACGCAGCTCCTCTACTTCCCGGCGGCCGCGCTGCCGCGGCTGACCGACGCGATGGCGCGGACGAGCCCGCGCCACATCGACCTCTTCTACCGCAAGGTCCTCGACATCCCGCGCCTCCCGAACATGACGACGGACCGCTCGCCCTACTGCGGCGAGTTCGAGCACTTCACCGTGATCAGCGGACACCAGGTCCGGCCGGGCGTCGCCGTCGGCCGGCTCCCGCTCCCGCCGGCCCACGTTTCCGCCGCCCAGAAGGCGGTTGCGCCGACGGCCGCGCCGCCGCCGCCACCGCAGCAGCAGGCGGCTCCGCTCAAGGCCGCGCCGCCGCCGCCTCGGGCGACCGCGCCGCCGCCGCCTCGGGCGACCGCGCCGCCGCCGCCTCGGGCGACCGCGCCGCCGCCCGCGCCGCCGCCGGCCGCCACCGCGCGGCCCAGGGGCACGTCGAGCTTCCGGGAGTTCGTCGAGAGCCGGAAGCGCGCCGCGAAGGCGCGGGCGTAAGCGTGCTCGCAAGGTTTAACATATCCCGCCGGCGGGATATGTTATAGAGCCGGCGGGATATGTTAGGTCCACCTGGTCGAGACTATCGTTGATCTCGGAACAGAAACCATTACCCCGCGACGTCGTAGTGGCGCTCCGCGAGCCACCAGGCCAGGTCCATGGCGTCGTCGCGCGAGAGCGTCTTGAAGCGCGGCTGGGGCCGCCGCTTGCCCGGGGCGCGCTCCGACGTCACGAGCGCCTCCGCTGAGGCGACGTCGAAGACGAAAAAGCGGCCCGCGGCCGCGCCGCCCTGCTTGAGCCGGCAGATGCGGTGCGCGCCGTCGAGCATCGTGAAGCGGGCCCCGCACGGGTTCGCGCGCGACTCCACGACGATGCCCGGGACGTCAGAAGGTCCGCGGCCCGCCCGTTTCGCGCTGCCCTGCTGGCGCGCGCAGTAGGTGTCGACGCTCTCGCTTTCGCTTCCCGTCTGATCCTTGTGGCAGATGTCGGAGAGCGCGAGCGTCCGCGGGCGGAGGTCGCGCTTCCAGGCCGAGCGGATGAGATCCTCGATGGTGATCTTGCCGCGCGTCTTCGTACCCACGGGCCACGTCGAGGAGCACACATGCCACGAATGGAGCACGTGATGGACCCCGCCCCGCCCGGCCGTCATCGAGGTCGCCTCCGGCGGCGGCGAGCCGGTCCCGTTCGCCGTCATCGAGGTCGCCTCCGGCAGCGGCGAGGCGGTCCCGTTCGCCGGCGGGTCCCGCCGGTCGCGCGCGATCGAGAGCGCCTTCGGCGGGGCAGTCGTCATCAAGGACGCTTTCGGCTTCGCTTTCGATCTGTGCCCGAAGCCCATCGCGTGCGGATTCTCGGCTCTTACGTCCACGGCGAAGGTCGCGACCGTGATGCCGACCGTGAAAAGCAAGGCGAGGAGGCATTTGCGCCAAGAAGTTGCTTGTGGTTCGTCGGAATTTCTATCGATCAGCTTCTGGGTCTGCTGCTGGTCATCATTTGTCAAGCCCATGATTTGAAGCGGCCGCAATCGAGCACGGCGCAGGCGGCGGACTCGAGGCCTCGCGAGGGGCGCCTGTGGCAGACGGCGTCGCTGTCGATGCTGTCGTCGAAAAGTTTCCTCTCGTGCGTCGCCGCGAGATGGACCCGATGACCATCTCGGCCGAAGCACAAGCCCAACGCTGGCGGGTGGGGAGCCCGACCACGCCTACGAAACGCCATCCAAGGCATAAGGCGTCGACGCCCATGTCGCCCATCGAAAAGCAAGCCGAGGCGTGGGCGTCGATCGCACCTTCACCTCCGTCGACAACGACAACAACGCGCATCCCGCCGCCGCGCGAGGGCGACACGGCCTTCGCGGCCCGGGAGCTCGACCGGCTCCAGTCGACCGTGCGGCCCGCGCCGTGCGACATCTGGGCGCCCTTGGCGACGGCCGCCGCGGCGCGCGGCGACGACGTCGCGCTCCGCGACCTCGCGACCGGCGCGTCGTTCTCCTACGCCGCCGTGCTCGCGCGCGCGAGCCGCTTCGGCGCCTGGCTGCGGTCCGCGGGCGGCGCGACGATCGGCGCGCGCGTCGGCCTCATGACGCCCAACTGCGCGCCCGCGATCGAGTGCCACTACGCCGTCGCCGGCTGGGCCGGCTGCGTCGCGCTGAACCTCAACCCGCGCCTCTCGCCCGACGAACTCGCCTACTGCCTCGAGGGCGCGGACTGCGAGGTCCTCGTCGCGGACGCGAGCTACGCGGGCCTCGTCCGAGAGGCTCTGAAACGCTACGAAAAAATCCGCGCCGTCGTCTGGACTGACGTGCTGCACAAGGCCGCCGCGGACCTGGACGTGCCGACCTTCCTCTACGAGACCATCGTCGCCGACGGCCCCGTCGTCGAGCGCCCCGAGGACGCCAAAGCGCTCCCGGGCTCCGCCGGCGCGGAGATGTACTACACGTCGGGCACGTCGGGCCGCCCCAAGGGCGTCGTCCTCAGCCGGAAGACCGTGCTCTTGCACGCGCTGGGCTGCATGGTCGAGCACCGCCTCAAGCGCGACGACGTCTGGCTCCACTGCGCGCCCATGTTCCACCTCGTCGACGCCTACGCGATCTTCGCCATCACCTGGGTCGCCGGCACGCACGTCACGGTGCCGGCGTTCGCCGCCGCGCCCGTCTTCGACGCGCTCCGGGACCACCGCGTCACCGTGAGCAACGTGGCGTCGACGATGATCACGCTGCTCCTCGCGGACCCGGCCGTCGGAAAGGCGGACGCGTCGTCGCTCGAGATGCTCTCGTGCGGCGGCGCGCCGCTCTCGGCCGCGACGGTCCTGAGCGCGCTCGCGACCTTCGACTGCGAGTTCTTCCTGTCCTACGGCATGACGGAGTGCTGCGGGAAGATCTCCATGTCCCTCGTCGACGAGGCGACGCGCGCGCGCGTCGGGCCGGCGAAGACGCTCGACCTCATCACGTCGTCCGGCCGCCCCTTCGGCCTCCTCGAGGTCCGCGTCGTCGGCGCGCGCGACGGGTCCAACGTGCCGACCGTGGAGCAGCCCCTCGAGGCCGACGCGGACGCCGTCGACGTCGCGCCGGGCTCCGGCGGCGTCGGCGAGGTCTGGATCCGCGGGCCGACGCTCTTCTCGGGCTACGACGGGAACGCCGCCGCGACGGCCGAGGCCATCACGCCCGACGGCTGGTTCCGCACGGGCGACCTCGCCAAGGTCGACGGCCACGGCTACCTGACGATCACGGACCGCGCCAAGGACATGATCCTCGTGGGCTCGGAGAACGTCTACTGCGTCGAGGTCGAGCGCGTGCTCAACGACCACCCGGGGGTCAAGCTCGCGACGGTCTACGGCATGCCCGACGACGCCATGGGCGAGCGCGTCAAGGCCGTCGTCGTCAAGCAGGACGAGTCGCTCACGGCGGCGGCGCTCCGGCGCCACGCCGCGGCGAGGCTCGCGGATTTCAAGGTGCCGTCGTCCGTCGAGTTCGTGACCCGGGCGGAGCTGCCCATGACGGGCTCGGGCAAGGTCGCCAAGGCCGCGCTCAAGAAGCGCGACGCGACGCTCGCCGCGGAGCGCAAGGCCGCGCGCGCGAGCCGCAAGCAGGCCGCCCAGCCCCCGTCGGGCGTCGCGGACGACGTCTACGGCGTGACGTGGGTCGACGCGCCCCTCGCCGCGGAGGCCGCGGCGGCCGTCGAGGGCTTCTGGGTCCTCCTCGACGACGGCACGGGCGTCGCCCCGGCGCTCGCGGCGAAGATGACCCGCGCGAC
>NW_008705561.1:1540605-1543121 GCF_000186865.1 Aureococcus anophagefferens
CCTGGGCTCGCGCGAGCTCACGCACTACGGCGCCGCGAACGCGTTCCAGGACGGCCTCGCCGCCGCGCGCGCGCGCGCGGGCCTGCCGGCGCTCGCCGTGTCCTGGGGCACCTGGGCCGACGCGGGCATGGCGCACCGCTTCGGGTCGGGCTTCGAGGCCCACGTCAAGTCGACGGGCATGCGCTTCGTGCCCCTCGACGGCGGCTTCCGCGCGCTCGGCGCGCTCGCGCGGGCCGCGGACCGGCGCCGGTGCCACGCGGCCGTGCTCCCCGCGGACTGGGCCCAGTACGCGAAGCGCCGCGGCGCCGCGGGCCCGCACCCGCTCGCCGGGGGCCTCGTGCCGCAGCGCGCGGCGCCCGCGGCGGCCGCGGCGCCCGCGGCCGCGCCGCCGCTCCTCCGCGAGCTCGCCGCGGCCGGTGACCGGCCGGGCCTGCTGCGGTCGCGGCTCGTCGCCTTCGTCGCGGAGCTCACGGGCGGATCGGCGGGCGACGTCGACCCCGACGCGCCCGTGACGGCGCTGGGCCTGTCGTCGATGCAGACCGTGGAGATGATCAACTTCCTCAACGACGAGCTCGACGCGGACTTCTCGCCCACGCTCGTCTTCGAGCACGTGAGCCTCAACGGCGTCTGCGCCCACGTCGCGTCGGAGCTCGACGTCGGCCACGCGGCGGCGCCCGCGGCGCCCGCCGCGGCGCCCGCGGCGCCCGCGGCGTCCGCGGCGCCCGCGCTCCGCGTGTCGTCGGCCGCGTGCCGCCTGCCCGGGAACGCGAACCTGCCGGCCGAGCTCTGGGCGAACCTGCTCGCGGAGAAGGACGCCGTGTCCGACGCGACGCCGCCGGACCGCCCCCACAACGGGCGGCCGAGCGGCTACCTCGCCGCGGCCGTGCTGGTCGGCTTCGACCGCGCGGCGTTCGGCGTGTCGCCCGCCGAGGCCGCGGCGATGGACCCGCAGCAGCGCCTCTTCCTCGAGTGCGCCGCCGAGGCGCTCGAGGTCGGCGGCCGGCCCTGCGCGCCCGCGACGCCCGCGGCGGGAAGCGCGGCGGCCGTGGGCGTCTTCGCGGCCGTCGAGACCTCCGACTACGCGGCGCTGCACCAGCGCGCCGTCGACGACGGCGCGTGCCGGGGGCCGGACGCCTACTGCGGCACGGGCTGGCACGGCTGCGTCGCGCCGAACCGCGTGTCCTACCTCTTCGACCTGCGGGGCCCGTCGCTGGCGCTGAACACGGCCTGCAGCAGCTCGCTGACGTGCGTCGCCGTCGCGCGGCGCTCGCTCTTCGCCGGCGAGTGCGACGCCGCGCTCGTCGGCGGCGCAAACCTGCAGCTCATGGCCCACTGGTCCAACGCCTTCGTCGCCGCGGGCATGCTGAGCCCGACGTTCCGCTGCCGCTTCGGCGACGACGCCGCCGACGGCTACGTCCGCGGCGAGGGCGTCGGTGTCGTGCTGCTCGAGGCCGGCGATTTGGCGCCGGGCGCCGTAACCGTCGGCGGCGTCGGCGTCGGCCAGGACGGCCGGTCCAACGGCCTCACGGCGCCGAACCCGGCGGCCCAGGCCGCCGTGCTCGCGCGGGCCTACGGCGACTGCGCCGCGGGCGCCGCCGCGGCGAAAGCGGCCGTCGCGATGGTCGAGGCGCACGGCACGGGCACGCGGCTCGGCGACCCCATCGAGCTCGGCGCGCTCGGCGGCGCGGATCTCGGGGGCGGCGGCACGCTGCGCTGCGCGTCGATCAAGGCGTCCATCGGCCACCTCGAGGGCTGCAGCGGCCTCGCGGGCCTGCTCAAGGCCGACCTCGCGCTCTCGCGGCGCGAGAACGTCGCGCCGCGGAGCCTGCACTTCAGGACGCCGAACGCGCACGTGCCCTGGGCGAAGCTGAACGTGGCCGTGCTCGGCGCGGCGGAGACGCTGGCGCCGCCGGCGGCCGCCGCGACCGTCGGCGTGTCGTCCTTCGGCTTCGGCGGCGCGCTGGGCCACGTCGTCGTCGAGCGCGCCGCGGGCGCGGCGCCGCCCGCGGCCGCGCCGCCGCCGGGCGCCGTCGCCGTCGTGCCCATCGCCGCGCACAGCGCCGCGGCCCTCGCGGCGACGGCCGCGCGCCTCGCGGCCTGGGTCGACGCGGAGCGGCCGGACGCCGGCGCCGTCGTCGCCGCGGCGAAGGCGCGCGCGGCGCGCCAGGGCGCGAAGCGGCCCTTCCGCGCGGCCGTCCGCGCGGCGGGCGACCTCGCGGCGCACCTCCGCGCGGCGGCGCCGTCGGGCCCGGCGCCGGCGCGGCCCGCGGTCGCGCTGGCGTTTACGGGCCAGGGCGCGGCCTACGCGGGCATGGGCCGCGCGCTCCACGACGCCGGCGGCGCGTTCCGGGAGGCCTACGGCGCCGCCGCGGCCGCCGTCGCCGCGGCGGGCGCCGCGCGGCCGGAGACGTTCCTCGAGCCGCCCGCGCGGGCCGACCTCGACCTCGCGGCGCTCGGCCCGGCGCCCGAGGACGGCGCGGACGCGGACGCGCGCGCGGCCGCGCTCCTCGACGACG
>NW_008705561.1:1543171-1544468 GCF_000186865.1 Aureococcus anophagefferens
GGGAGATCGCGGCCTTTTGCGTCGCGGGCGTCCTGCCGCTGGCGTCGGCCGCGCGGCTCGTCGTCGGCCGCGGCGCGGCGATGGCGAGCCTCTCCGCGGGCGTCGGCGCCATGGCCGCGGTCCGCGCGGACGCGGGCGCCGTGGCCGACTTTCTGGACGCGCTGCCCGGCGACGTCCGCGGCGACGTCGGCGTCGCGGCCGCGAACTCGCCCCTCGGCTGCACGGTGTCGGGCGACGCGCGGGCTTTAGGCCGCGTGCTCTTCGCGCTCCAGGACGCCGAGGTCGGCGGCGGCGCGCCGACGAAGCTCCGCGTGCGCACGGGCTTCCACAGCGCCTGCGTCGACCCGTGCCTACCGACGCTGCGGGCCGCGGCCGCGGGGCTCGAGGCGCGGAGCTCAGGAAGTGTAGCGGTCTACTCGACGCTCACGGGTCGGCGGCTCGACGCGGCGCCGACGCCGGACTACTGGTGCGACCAGGCGCGCGGCCGCGTCGACTTCGCGGGCGCCGCATCCGCGTTCCGCGACGCGCACCCCGGCGGCGCCTTCGTGCTCGAGGTCGGCCCCGCGGCGCACCTGCTGCCGCACCTCGGCGGCCTCAAACTGCCCGCCGCGGCCGCCGTCCGCGGGCCGAAAAAGCGCGGCGCCGAGGCCGCGTCCGTCGCCGCGGCGCTCGCCGAGGCCTTCGCGCGCGGCGTCGACCTCGCGCCGGGCGCGACCACGTCGCTCGCGCTCCCGCCGACGGCCATGGCGTCGCCGGCGGCCTGCTGGTTCGACGGCGGCCCGGCCGCGGCCGGACCCGCCGCGCCGCGCGCGGAGCCGCCGGCGAGCGCGCTCGCGGCGGGCCTGACCTTCGAGGCGGCCTGGGTCCCCGCGGCCGCCGCGCCGGCGCGCGCGGTTTCCCGCGTCCTCGTCGTCGTCGACGGCGGCGGCGCCGCGGCGAACCTGGCCGCGTGCCTCCGGGCCAAGGCACCGCGCGCGAGCGACGTCGTCGAGGTCCCCGCGGCGGACTGCGGCGCCCGCGTCGCCGCGGAGCCCTGGGACCTCGTCGTCTTCGCGTCCTGCCTCGCGGAGCCCGACGACCGCGCGCCGGCGCGCGAGGCGGCGGCGCCGCGCACAGAGTCGGAGACGA
Organism: Aureococcus anophagefferens; assembly: GCF_000186865.1. Classification (NCBI taxonomy): domain Eukaryota; class Pelagophyceae; order Pelagomonadales; family Pelagomonadaceae; genus Aureococcus; species Aureococcus anophagefferens. The sequence continues at coordinate 1,544,300 of NW_008705561.1, forward strand.
CGAAGCTCCTCGCGCCGGCGCCGGCGAGCGGCGACGCCGTCGCCGCCGCGGTGCGCGCCGCGGAGCGCGTCGCCGCGGACGCGCTCCTGCGGACGTCGCGGCTCCAGGACGCGCTCCGCGCCGCGTTCGGTGCGCCGCGGCGGGCGAAGGCGCTCGGCTCGCGACGCGC
>NW_008705561.1:1545702-1556955 GCF_000186865.1 Aureococcus anophagefferens
GCGCCCTCGAGACGCTCGCCCTCGACTCCCTCGAGGTGACGGCCATCGTCCGCGACCTCGAGGCGCGCACGGGCGCGAAGCTCGAGCTCCTGGACGTGCTGAGCGCGGCGACCGTCGGCGACGTCGCGAAGTTGGTGGGGGACGCGCGGAGGCCCCGCAAGGGCGGCGCGCTCGACGCCGTGCGGCGCGCGGCGGCGAGCCGGCGCATCGACGTCGCGCGGCTCGCCAAGTCCACGGCGGCGCTCAGCTTCCGGGACGCGGACGCGTGGACGCGGGCGCTACAGCGCGAGTACCCCGGCGCGGTCCTCGACGTGTCGCGCGTCATGGCCTGCGCGACGGCCGACGACGTGGCGGCGCTGCTCACGGCGGCGCCGCCGAGCGCGCGGCCCACGGTCGAGGCGCGGCCCGTCGACGAGGCGGAGATCGTGCGCATCGTCCAGAAGCACGCCGCGAGCGCCGTCGACGCGTCGTCCAAGTTCGGCAGTTTAGGCCTCGACTCCATCGAGGTCATGGCCGTCGCGCGCGACCTGCGGGAGGAGACGGGCGTCGACGTGGACCTGACGGACGTCCTCGCCGTCGACTCCGTCGCCGAGCTCGCGACGCTGTCCCGGCGCAAGGCGAGCCGCGAGGAGGCCGCGGCGGCGCCGCGGCCGTCGCCGTTCCCGTCGGCCTTCGACCGGCCCTGGCCCGGCGGGCGCGACGAGGAGCGCCACGACGCGCCGAGCCGCTACTTCCGCGACGGCCGCGCGAAGCGCACGGACTCGGCGCGGCCCGGCGAGCCGTCGCTGCTCTACCGCCTGGGCTTCACGCTCCTGAGCTTCGTCGTCGGCATCGCGATCCCGCTCTGCGCCGTCGTGCCGCTGCTGCGCATCGAGAAGTTCCTGGGCGCGCGCTACGGCCTCATCCCCAAGGTCTACATCCTCATCCACCGCTGCGGCCTGCCGAACATCGAGGCCTTCGTCGCGCTCTGGGGCGCGTCGTGGTCGCTCGAGGGCCACGGCGACCGGCTCCCCGGCGACGGCGTCCTCGCGTTCGACCGGGGCTGGGTCCCGTCGCTCTACTGGTGCTACGTCTTCACGGTGGAGTACTCCGTCGTCGGGTCGCTCTACTACCTGACCTGGACCTTGGCGTGCCGCGCCAACTCCGTCGCGCTCAAGTGGCTCGTCGTCGGCCGCCAGCGGCCGGGCACGTTCCCGATCTGGACGTCGGCGACGGGCTTCCGGTCGGCGCTGTTCATGAACGCCGTCGACTGCTCGCTCAAGCAGCTCTGGACGGCGCTGGACCACTGGCACCCGTCGCCGCTCCAGGCGCTCTACCTCCGGGCCTACGGCGCGCGCGTGGGACAGCGCGTCACGTTCGCGGGCGCGATCCCCATCGGTCTAGTGGAAGAGAGCGGCTACGACCTCGTGGACATCGGCGACGACGTGACCTTCGAGTGCCACTCGATCCTGCTGCCGTCGCGCCTCGAGACGACGACGTCCGTGGTCCACGGCCACGTGCGCGTCATGCGCGGCGCGCGCCTCGGCTTCGCGGCCGAGGTCGGCGAGGGCGTCGTCGTCGGCGAGAACGCGGTCGTCGGCGCGCTGGCGCGGGCGTCGAAGATGTGCCCGCCGGGGGCCTACTACACGTCGTCGGGGCTCGTCCTCCGCGAAGACCTGCCGCGCGACGGATACGGGGACGTCGTCGAGCCGCCGGGCTGCTGCGACACGACGCTCCGGGTCCCGCGGCGCCGCGGCGGCCTCGGCGTCTTCCACGCGTCGCTGCCCCTGCTGTCGTGGATGCTGCTCGTGCCGGCGGTGAGCGCCGCGGCGTCCGCGCCCTTCGCGTTCACGCTGCTGCGCCACGGCCTGAGCTGGCGGCTCCTGTTCCACGTCGTCTTCTTCCTCTGCGCGCCCTGTTGGTGCGTCGCGGCGCTCGTGCGCTTCCTCAAGTGGTTCCTCGACATGCCCGCCCGGGGCGACGAGCGCACGCTGACGCCGGCCTTCGTGGCGTACGCGGGCCTCGTGCAGAACTGGGCCTGCCTGGGCCAGATCCTCGGCGAGGACTTCTTCCTCTACTCGGGCGCGATGCGCCTCTGGTGGCGGGCAATAGGCATGGACGTGTCGGGCCGGGGCGTCATCATCTCGGAGATGACGGCGTCCCAGGGCTTCGCGGACGGCGTGTCCGTGGGCGACGGCGCGTACCTCGCCGCGCGCGTCGCGCTCTTCGTCGCGGCCGTCGACGTCGACCGCGGCGTCGCGACGTTCCCCGGCGTCGACGTCGGCGCGGGCGCGTTCATCGGGCCCCTGGGCATCCTCATGCCCGGCGCAAAGCTCGAGGACGGCGCGGCCGTCGGGTCCTGCGGCATCGTCGGCCCCGGCGGCGTCGTGCCGCGCGGGAAGCTGGCCATGGGCGACCAGCACGACCCGCCGCTCCGGCTCGCGTGGAAGCCGCGGCCCGTGGACGCGTGCAAAGGCCGCGACGCGCTCTGGGACGTCGGGTCGACCCTCGTGCTCCTGCTGAACAACCTCGCGCTCCTCGCGCTGACGGTGCTGCCCTGGTGCGGCCTCCTGACCGCGGGCCTCACCAGGGCCGTCGGCGCGCGGTGGGCGCCGCCGGCGTTCGCGGACGCCGCGGAGGCGACGGCGAAGGTCGCGGTCCACGCGCCCCTCGTGGCGCTGCTCCTCGAGGCCTGCGCCTACGCCGTGCGCCTCGGCGGGTTATGTGTGCTGTCGTCCGTCGTGACGATATTCGTCACCCGGCCGCTCGTGACGGCGTACCACGTGCTCTTCAAGCACCTCGTGCTGGGCCGGCTCCAGCCGGGCGTCGTCCACCCCAGGGCAGCAAAAGGGTGATTCAACGTCCCTTCAACGTGAGTGTTCCGCGCGCGCGCGTTTCGAAAACAGCACCCACGCTTCGAGAGCGCTCCGAGAGATGATCGCTCGTCCAAAAATCAGCCGAAACGAGCCGAAAACGACCGAGATAGGAGCCTTTGAAGTTGGGAATTTCGCACCCTTTTGCTGCCCAGGTCTACCCCATGCGCTCCCTGAAGCACCTGCAGTGGTGCGTCGCGACCATCGCGGGCCGCGCGCCGGCGCTGCCCCATGCGTTCCGCTTTCTGTGGGAGTACTCGAACGCGTACCTCCGCTGCATGGGCGCGACGCTCGGCCGCCGCTTCCGCCTCTTCCCGCACCCGCAGTGGTCCGTCGCCGGGTCCTCGGAGGCGGATTTGGTGACCTACGGCGACGACGTCGACCTGGGGGTGACGCTCTACGCGCACGACTTCTCGAACATGCACCTCCAGTTCAAGCCCGTGACCGTCGGCGACCGCATGCACTCCATCGGCGCGAAGACGCAGATCCTCCCGGGCTCCGAGCTGCCCGACGGCACGACGATCCTCCCCAACGGCTTCAACCTCGTCTTCCCGGGCGTCATCGAGGGCGCGAACAAGTACTGGGCGGGCAACCCCGTCCGCGTCGTCCGCCCGGACGACGTCCCCCGCGCGCAGCGCCGCCGCGACATCGCCATGGACGACGGCGACGGCGACGCCGAGGACGCGCCGCTCCTCTTCCACCTGTAATGGGAGGGTGCTGGTCCCTTTTGGGTCGGGGTTGGGTGGAATCGAAGGGAGAGAGAACAGCGAAGGGAGGCGTAGGTCAGGGATGGGTCGAGTGGCGCCATGGCGCCGCGGCGTCGCGCGCGCGAGCGCGCCGCGGACGCGAGAAGCGGCCGTAGAAATCACAAAAACGAGCATTCTAAAAAGTTTGCGTCCGCCTGGCCGAGCAGTGGATCTGCGGCGAGCATCTCAATTCACTCTCTCCGTGCCGTCCGGCGTCTAAGAACGACATTCACGGTCCCTGAGCGCCCCGGGAACCCCTTGAGAGACGCCGCGTGCAACTCGGGACGACCTGGGCCGCCCCAGCATTGAGAGGTGCTCGCCTGTTTGCGTTCGAACAGGGGGCCGCATTCGCGCCGCCCGCTCCGCGTCGCGCTCGGCCCGTCGACGGACGCCGAGCGGCCCCTCTGCGCGATTGGCGCGCCGCGCGTCGCCGCTCATCGCTTCGCCGCGTCGTCGAAGGACGCGCGCCCCGTCCGTCGACCGTCGCCGCGGAACGCGTTCGCGACCCGCCGGCGCCCGCAGGCACCGCATCTTGTCGAGCGCGCGCCATGCGGCCGCCCCCGATGCGCGCGTGCGCCCTCGCCTTCCTCGCCTCCGCCGCGGCGACGTGCACGACGACCGTGAGGGTCGGCACGTTCGACGAGGCGAATCCCTACACGGTCGCGGCGATGACGCAGTGGCTCGACGACGACGACGCGTGCTTCGTGTTCTACCGCGAGACCTCCGGCGGCCGCTCCATCCAGCACCTCGAGGCCGGCGACCTCGACATGGCCATGCTCGGGTCGACGCCGTACGCGACGGCGGCCGCGCGGCGCGCGGGCGTGTCCGCGGTGTCGATCCTCCACTTCAAGGGCGCGGCGCAGGCCCTCGTCACGCGGCCGGACCTGACCGCGCCCCAGGACCTCGCGGGGACCGTCCTCTGGACGCCCTACACGTCCACGACCCACTACATCCTCCTCGCGGGCCTCGCGCAGGCGGGCTTCGACGTCGACGAGGTCGCGCTCGTGACCAAATCCCCGGCCGAGATCATCGCGGCGTGGGACGCGGGCGACATCGACGGCGCGGCGTGCTGGGGCAACACGATGCAGCACCTCCTGGACAACGCGTGGGGCGGCGAGGGCGGCGGGCTCGGCCGCGCGATGATCGACGCCGCGACGGTCGCGCAGTGGGGCTTCGAGACGGGCAACGTGCTCGGCGCCTCCGACGCCTTCCTCGCGGCCCACGGCGGCGACGGCGGCCTCGTGGAGCGCGTCGTCGGCGCCTTCGCGCGCGCGAACTACGACTACGCTGCGTCCGTGCAGAGCGGGTCCTGGGCGTCCGACGGCGACCTGACGGAGCTCGTCGACCACTTCGTCTACCTGAGCGACTCGACGGGCACGGAGCCCCACGACTGGGACGAGCACCACGACGACGTCTACGATCGCATCCACAAATTCGAGTACCCGACGATCGCGGAGCAGCTCGACTTCGACATCGCGGCGATGACGCGGCGCCAGGCGTCGTTCCTCTACCTCCAGAAGGCGCTCGCGTCGGACCCCGCGTCCGACAGCCTCGACTACTACGCCTCGACCTTCGACGCGAGCATCCTCGAGGACCTCGCGCGCGGCTCGAACGAGGCCGTCGCGCTCGACGCGGCCGGGGTGTCTAGCCGCGGGTGGCCCGCCGCCGTCGACGTCGCGAACGTGCCCCCGCCGGAGCAGTACCCGTCGAGCGACGACCCGGGCTGCGCGGCCTTCTCGTCGCTGCGCGTGTCGAACGGCGGGTCGACCTTCGACGACGGGTCGACGGCCACGAACGCGTACGCGGCGGACGCGACGTGCGTCTGGGCCGTCACGCCGGAGTCGGAGATGGCGGAATGCGCGACAGTATCCCTGACCCGCCTCGCGTCCGAGGCGCCCCACGACGTGCTCGAGGTCTTCGCCGCGAACGGCGACTTGCTGGCCAGGTACATGGGCCGCCACTTGGAGGGCTCCGAGCACCCGGCGGTCACGGGCTGCTACGACGCCTCGGTCTCCGACCCGCGGGCCGTCGCCGCGGCGCTCGTCGGCGACGGATTTTCGGGGGACTACCCCGACGACGCCGTCGCCCTCTACGTGCGCTGGAGCACGGACGGCTACGACGAGCACGCCGTCGGGCGGCTCGATGCCGTGGGCTTCGAGGCGTCGGCGACGGCGGCGTCGGCGGCGCCGCCCGCGTGCGACCCGGGCTACTCGGGCGCGTCCTGCGACCACGCGTACTGCATGGGCGTCCTCGACGTCGACGACGGCGCGGGGACGCTCCGGTCCCAGCCGTCGACGAGCGACCGCTACGCGCCGCGGTCGACCTGCGGCTGGCGCGTCTCGTCCGGCGCGAAGTCGCACGTGTCCCTCGACTTCACCTTCCTCGGCCTCGAGCGCGGCTTCGACTTCGTCCGCGTCTACGAGGGCGCCGGCGCGCTGCCGCCGGGCTACGGCGCGTCGTCGACGATCGCCGCGGGCGACTACGTCTACTCGCTCACGGGCGACGACCTGCCCGACTACCCCATCATCGTCGAGGGCGACGCCTTCGTCGTCTTCGAGAGCGACGGGCTGACGAACGCGATCGTCGACGGCGACGCCCTGGGCGTCGGCGGCTTCGAGGTCGCCTACGAGGCCTTCGACCGGACGTCGTGCGCGGCCGAGCGCTCCGCGGCGTTGGGCTGCCTCGCCGGCCTCGGCCGCGGGACCTGCTTGCCGGACCTGAGCTGCGACTGCAACATCGGCTACTACGGCTACAGCTGCGGCTTCGACCACTGCGTCGGCGACACGCACCTCGTTCCGGCGACACGCACGTCCGGCGAGATCAAATCGGGCCACGTCGACGACTACCCGTCGTCGACGACGTGCCTCTGGGTCTTCCAGGTGCCGACGAGCCTCGGCGCCGCGACCCTCGCGGGCCTGAGCCTCATCTTCCCGAAATTCGACCTCGAGTGGGGCGCCGCGAGCGGCTCGGCGACGTCGGACCACGTCGCCGTCTACCTCGTCGAGGACTACGACGCGCCGGACGTCGACGCGGGCCTCAAGGTCAAGGAGTACACGCGCGCGGACCTCGAGGACGGCGTCTTCGCGCTGTCGACCCAGGACGACATCCTCGTCTCGGAGGCGCAGATGGCGCCCTACTCCGACGGCGACGTCCTGAACGTCGTCGTCGCGTTCGAAGCGGACAAGAACAACCCGGAGCCCTACAGCGGCTTCGACGCCCACTTCGCGGGCTACTGGGTCGACGGCGAGGGGAACCCCGAGACGTTCTGCGACTACGGCGCCTCCAGCTTCTGGGAGTGCGACGAGGGCCAGACCTGCGGCGCCGAAAGTTACTGCGTGGCGTCGTCGGGCAGTTCGAAGAAGGGCGGCGTCCCCGTGGGGGCTATCGTTGGGATCGTCGTCGGCATGACCGTCGTCTTCGGCGCCGGCTTCTTCCTGCATCGCCCGGCGTCCCGCGGCCGCGACGATGTTCGAGAGATTTGGAACACGATGAAAAATCGTCACCGTCGTGCTTGGTAGGTATCGCCGCAAGAAGCTCAAGACGTCCCGCGCGCAAAAGGCGGAGATCGCCAAGGTCCGCGAGGAGCTCCAGCACTTCAAGGACAGCGTCATCGGCATGCGGTCCGTGTCCGTGCCCTTCGGGCCCGGCTCGGGGGCGGGGGCCGTCGCCATCGACGTCGCGGAGGAGCCCCTGGGGCCCGCCCGGTGGTACTGGGAGGAGTCGCCGCAGCGCATCCAGAACCACGCCGACGTCAAGCCGCCGTTCTGGGTGCCCTACGACGGTGCCGCGTCGTCGGCGCTCGAGGACGCGTACGCCGCGCGGAAGCCCGAGCTCTGGCTCAGCGACGTCTACGTCGTCGACTTTGCGAAGATGACGCAGACGAACACGCGGTCCGGCTTCGGGCGCAACGTGTCGCGCGACGCGCCCAAGAAGCTGCCCTCTCGCGCGCCGCGCGCCGCGGCCGACCGCGAGGCCGCGTCCCCGGACGAGCGGCCCGACGACATCGCCGACGACGAGCCCTTCCTCTACGTCGACGCCGGCGCCGTCATCCAGATCTCGCAGCAGCGCGACGACGGCTGGGGCTTCGGCTCCGTCGTCGACCTCGGCGACGGCGCGGCGCCGCCGGAGCTGCCGGAGCACTGGAGCCCGTCCTCCGGCTGGTTCCCCCTGGCCCACACGGACCCGCCGAGCTCCGAGCAGCTCGCCGAGCTGCAGAAGGCCCTCGGCGGCGGCGGCGCGGACGCGCTCGCGACGCCCAAGTACTGGGACGAGGTCAAGGACCCGCTCGTCGTCGAGTACTTCAAGCTCGACCCGCGGTCCGACGAGTTCCAGCGCGCGGCCGGCGTCTTCCTCCTCGAGGACGACCTCCGCCGGAAGTGCGACATCCTCTCCATCGAGCGCGTGCAGAACATCTCGCTCTGGCAGTCCTACTGCGTCAAGAAGTCGGCGACGATCGCGCGCGAGGCCGACCCCGCCGCGGCGACGCGCAAGTACGTCCGCTGCTGGCTCTTCCACGGCGCGCCGGGCGACGTCGTCCCCAAGATCCTCCAGCAGGGCTTCAACCGCTCCTTCTGCGGCAAGAACGCGACCTTCTTCGGCAAGGGCGTCTACTTCGCGCGCGACGCGTCCTACTCCGCGTACCCGCTCTACTGCCAGCCCGACAAGCACGGCGTCCAGTCCATCTTCCTCTGCCGCGTCGTCGTCGGCCAGTACTGCCAGGGCGTCCGCGACGGCCTCACGCCCGACGTCCGCGACCACGCGCGGAACCTCCTCTTCGACTCGACGGTCAACGACGTCGCCAACCCGGAGATCTTCGTCACCTACCACGACGCGCAGGCGTACCCGGAGTACCTCATCAAGTTCAAGCAACGCGGCGCCGTCGGCGGCCATCCGCAGACCGGCAATCGCCAGCACCCGCGCTACAAGAGCAACTGGGTCGCCGAGCTCGAGGAGGCCGGCAAGGCCTAGGCGCCCCCCCCAAGCAGCCCGACCCCCCAATAAAGAACCTCGCCGCCTCGCCGTGAGATCAGACCCGCCCCCTCGGCGACACCGTGCACGTCGTACTCGCGCCGAGGTTCAGCGTCAGGTCGTACTTGAAGCTGAGCTCCTCGCCCGCGCGGTCGAACGCGAGGTCGAAGTCCCGCAAGATCCGCGCCGTGCCGACGATGGACTCCGTCAGCCCGAGCCGCGTGCCGAGGCAGCCGCGCGGCCCCGCGCCGAACGGCAGCCAGGAGAACGTCGTCGGCGCGCCGCCGGTCACGGGGTCGTCGAGCCAGCGCGCGGGCCGGAACTCGGAGGCGTCGCTCCCCCAGGCCGCCGGGTCGCGGCCGAGGAACCAGGGCGACCAGCACATCGTCGCGCCCTCGGGGACCGCGCCGCCGAGGTCCGTCGCTCGGACGGACGTCCGCCCGATGAAGGGCACGGGCGGGAAGAGCCGCAGCACCTCGCGCGCGACGCCCGTGTGGTACGGCAGCTCGTCGCGCACCGCGTCGAGCGCCAGGTCGTCCCCGAGGGTCGCCGCCTCGGCGCGCGCGCGGTCGAGCGCCGCCGCGTGCCGCGGCTCGTGGAGGACGAAGAGCGCCGCCGCGATGGTCGACGCCGTCGTGTCGGACCCGGCGATGATGAGGTCGAACAGGATGTAGAGGATGTCCGCGTCCTCGAGCGTCGCGTCGCGCGCGAGGATCGACAGCAGGTCCGACGACCGCGCGGCGGCGCCGTCGTCGTCGAGCTCGCGGCGCCGGTACGCGATGAGGTCGTTGACGAGGAAGCGGAGCCGCGGCAGCAACGTCTCCGTGACCCTAACGTAGTTCGCCGACAGCGGCGGGTAGACCTGCCAGAGGGGCGGGATCTCGTTCGCCGTCGCGACGATGGCCTCGAGGTAGTCGCCGATGATCGTCGACAGCTCCTCCGCGTTTTCGTAGTCGGAGGTCCGCGCGTCGAGTCCAAAGGTCACCCTGAGCACGACCCTGAGCGTCAGCGACCGCGTCTCCGCGTAGAGGTCGAGCCGCGTCGACCCGCCGTCGCGGTCGCACGCGGCGCGCCAGCCGGCCGCGAGCGCGGCCGCCTCCTCGTCGAAGGCCGCGAGGAACGACGCCATGGACGCCGAGTTCTCGAAGGCCGGGATGCAGCGCCGCTTCTGCGACCGGTGGCGCTCGCCCTGCTCGTAGACGATGCCGCGGTCGAGGTCGAGCGTGCGGAACAGGGGCACGGAGAAGCGCCGCGGGTACGACTCCGCGTCCTCGAGGACGACGCGCTTCACGGACTCGGGCGACAGCAAGAAGTAGTAGTCGCCCGCGGGGCCGAGCGGCACGCGCGTCGCGCCGTCGTAGCCCTCGCGCTTGAGCGTGAGCATGAACTGCCACGGCGAGCCGTCGAGGCCGATGCCGACGAAGGACCGCAGCAGCGACGGACCCGGCGGCGGCGCCAGCGATCCGGGCGGCGGCGCCAGCGCGCGGACGGTCGCCGCGACGAGGAAGCAGCGCAGCGACGACGTCATGGTGTGCTAGCAGCGATGGCTGAGCGCTACGGCCTCAGTTTTGAGCAGCCATTGCATTCATGCATTGAGAAGAGCGATTCTTGGTCAACAAATCCAGGATGTTTGAGTTGCACACTTTGGGGAGCGGCGCTGCTGCCCAGGGTGCGGTCGTCGTGGGTGTTCGTGGCGGCGGCCGCGGGCACCACGTATTGAGGTTGTGCACCAGCGCCGACGACGAAACGTCTCGAAGGAAACGAAGGATCACCGGCGGCGATGAACCTCGGCGAGCGGTCGACGCAGTCGCTGCCGACGCTGCTGCGGCGCGACAGCCTGCAGGCGGAGATGGGCCTCTTCGCGTTCAGCGGGTCGCACAGCAGCGGCGGCTTCACGCAGGGCGGCGAGAGCGCGCTCGACTTCCGCGGCTCGAGCGCGCTGCTCGCGGGCCCCCTCGCGCCGCTCGGGTCCGACGCGGCGCCGCCGCTGCGCCACACGTACGCGCTGCTCAAGGGCCCGCCGGGCATCGGCGCGCGCCCCTTCCTCAAGCGGCTGCCGCACCAGGCGCCGCCGTCGGCGCACGGGAGGAACAAGAAGGACGTGACCATCTTCGAGTCCGAGGAGTCGCTGCGCCAGGTGCAGCTCGCGGCGACGCGCGTCGAGGAGCGGAAGATGGAGCAGGCGCGGCGCCGCGACGCGGCGCGGTTCAAGCGCGAGGAGAACACGAAGCTCGAGCGGAAGCGGCTCATGGCGGCGCTCGAGGAGCGGCGCACGCGCACGGACCGCGCGGAGGCCGCCGCGAAGCGCCAGTTGAGGGCGACGCTCTGGCTCGCGCTGCTCCACGGCGGCTGCTTCGCGCGGGCCTCGGGCCGGGGCCTCGGCGCGGGCCGGAAGCGCATCGCCGCGCGGCGCTGGCAGCACGCGGCCGTCGCCGTCGTCCAGCGCCTCTACCGCGCGCGCGCCGCGCGGCTCACGTGGCGCCGCTTCGCGTGCTACGCGCGTTTGATGCGCAAGCAAAGGTTGCGCATGTGCCTCCACGTGCGCTGCTTCAAGCGCTGGCACGCCATGAACGTCGTCAACAACTTTTTGCTCATGTTTGCGCACGACGCGTCGAAGCTCCAGATGCTCGTCATGCGCTTCACGACGAAGGTCTCCCTCTGCCAGGCCCTCGCGCGGCGCCACATCG
>NW_008705561.1:1557005-1573491 GCF_000186865.1 Aureococcus anophagefferens
GAAGAGCGGAAGCGGCGCGAGGACGCGTCGTCGTCGCACGCGCGCATCCTCGCGGAGTCGGAGCAGTTCGCCCACAAGTGCCGCTACAAGGACGACCTGCTCCAGGACATGCTCGCGCGGCACCGCGAGAAGTACGACGCGGCCTGCGAGCAGCGCAAAGCGGTGACGGTGCTCGCCGCGCTCGTCGACCGCGACGACGTCCGCCGGAAGACGCTCGTCGCCGCGACGGGCGACGCGCGGCCCCACACGGCGCCCGGCGACCTCGGCCACCGCCACCACGCCCAGCTTTTGGGGCCTTCCGAGGACGCGCCGCCGGGCCGCGCGTCGCTCCGCCGCGCGTCGTCGCAGGGCACGACGTTGAAGAAGAAGGACTCCATGAAGAAGGGCGCCCTCACCATGGCGCCGCCCAAGGCCGTCGAGTACCTGCCCAAGATCGCCCACGCCGTGCGCCACCACCTCTTAGCGGCGCTCCTCATCAAGCGCAAGCGCGCGTGGCTCCGCCGCGGCGACCCCAGCCGGAGGCCCGCGTCGCGCGCGTCGCGCGCGTCGCGGAGCTCCTACGGCGACTTCGACGACGACGGCGCGGACGTGGAGCCCGACGGGGGCCAGGACGACAGCGGCGACGAGGACCTGTCCATGACGCACGCGGGCAGCTTCACCGCCGGCGACGCGCGGAAGTGGCTCAAGATCGACGCGCCCGGCGAGAAAAAGGCCGGCGGGTCCCCGGCCAAGGGCGACACGTCGGCGCTCCTCATGGGCGCCGCGAAGACGCGCTACAGCTTCTTCAACTCCTTCGGCGGCGCCGCGGGCATGCGCGCGGCCGTGAAGCAGAAGATGCTCGAGGAGCGCGCGCGCATGGCGGCCATCCAGGACGCCATCTACGGCCCCGTCGAGGAGCGCGGCTACCTGTAACTCGTGAGACGCGCAACTCTTCTTACGCGTCGCTCGCGCTCAGGTTCTCGCTCGCGTCGTCGTCGTCGTCGGCGAGGTCGCCGTAGGCCGCGTCGAAGGGCCGCCCGGAGACGGCCTGGAAGACGGCCTCGAAGATGGAATAGTCGTCGTCGGTCAGCACGACGGCGTCCTTCGTCGCGGGCCGGTCGCGCCAGATGACGACGCCGCCCACGGTCCTCAGGCGCCAGCGCGCCGCCGCGTACGCCGCCGCGCAACAAAACGCGTACGCGAGGAAGACGACGCCCGCGCCGCGCTTCGCCTCCCGCTGGCTCGAGTCCCCGTCGTCGTCGAGCAGGGCGAAGAGGCCGTCGTCGCCGCAGGCCTCGACGGCGAAGGGGAAGAGCCCCGCGGCGAGGAAGAGCCCGAGGTACCGGTGCGCGTCGAGGCGGCAGACCGCGAGCGAGTGCGAGAGGCCGCCGAAGATCCTGAAGTCGAGGCCCACGCGGTTCGAGAGCGCGCGGTGGTGCGCGTGGGCCAGGAAGGCGTCGACCAGAATCGCGTCGGGCAGCGCGAGGGCGCCGAACGCGCCGCACGCAAAGAGCGCGACCCCGGCCGCGAGGCCGACGAGCGCCGCGGACTTGCGCCGCGCGGACGGCCAGACCGCGAGGTCGCCGAGCTCCAGGAAGCACAGGCCCGCGACGAGCGCCCCGGCGCCCGCCGCCGCGACGGCGACGCGCGCGAGCGCGCGCCGCGGCCGGAGCCGCAGCAAAAGCAGCGCGACCGCCGCGCCGACGACGCCGCAGCAGAGGCAGGCCAGCGCGGCCGCGGGCGCCGTCCGGTAGCCGCCGACGTGCAGGATCAGCGTGCCGTAGAAGACGACGGGCCCCAGCAGCAGGCCCTGGCACAGGGCCGCCCGCTTCGCGAGGCGCTTCGCCCGCGCGGCGCGCGACCGCGGCGCGGGCCGCATGGGGAAGCCCGCGTGGTCCTCGAACCGCAGGAGCGCGTCGTCGGCGCGCAGGAGCCCCGCGGCGTCGCGCAGGATGGCCGCGTCGCCGTCGGACCCGTCGCTCGCGTCGTCGTCGCCGCCGCCGGCCCCGCGCGCCGCCGCCGGCGCGTTCGCCGGGAGCGGGTGGTCGCCGAAGCGCGCGCCCGCGACGGTGCACGGCCGCCCCTTGCGGCGCCGGCCGTGGTGCATGTTGTCGCGGGCCATGAGCCAGAGCTGGGCGCCGAGGGGCGCCAGCACGAGCGCGTGCGCGGGGCGCCAGCCGAGCCGCGCGTTCGCCTCGCAGGCCCACGACACCGCGCACTGCGCCGCGCAGCCGACGGCCAGGGCGACGGGCGGCAGGAAGGCGGCGAGGCCCAGCTCGCCCTCGTGGCCCGCCTCCTCGTAGAGCAGGCCCCGCGCGGCCGCGGACCAGCCCCCGAGGCCCGCGCCGAGCAGGAGCCGGCCGGGCCCGAGGCACACGGCCGCGTCGTCGAGGACCGTGAGCAGGGCGCCGCCGGCGCCGACGCCCAGGAAGGCCAGCTTCGCGCTGCGCCGGCCGTGGTTGTGCGCGGGCCCGGCGACGGCCAGCGCGCCGACGGCGCCGCCGAGCGGCAGCGCGGCGGTGACGACGGCGAACGCGGCCGTGCCGAGCCCCGGCGCCCCGACGAAGCGCGCCGTGCTGTCCACGTTGACCTGCGCGAGGGCGCAGCCCGCGGCGAGGAAGCCGGCGAATGTTTCTAACGTGGCCGTGTGGTCGAAGTAGTTCTCCGGCGCCACGTCGTCGCCGGGGTCCTCGTAGTAGCCTCGGAACCCCAGCATCTTCGACGCGCGCCTCGGCGCGCGACCCATGTCGACGAGCTCGCGGGATTGAATGGTGCTCGCCGCGCGGCCGCGAAGGCGGCCGCCGCGCGCGGCGGTCAGCGACGGCGCCGGCCCGCTGCGCGCGAAGGCGGCCGCTGCGCGCGGCGGTCAGCGACGGCGCCGGCCCGCTGCGCGCGGCGGTCAGCGACGGCGCCGGCCGGCTGGGCTGCCCCAAGGAGCCATCGTCACCGACTCCGCCTGGACCACAAGGTGCCCTCAAAGTTAGCCGCCCCCTAGGCCGTCTTCGCCTTGGCCCGCTTGAGGCCGAGTGCGACGAGGAGGGGCTCGAGGACCTCCTCGTAGACCTTGGCGCAGATCTCGCCGAGCCAGATGACCTGCATGATGGAGAGGATGATGAGCCCGCCCATGAAGACCTTGACGAGGAGCGGCGAGTGGACGCCGTCCCCGGCCTCGAGGATCTCGAGGGCGTCCTTGCAGTAGAAGAAGGTGAGGTAGGGCCAGAGCATGCAGCGCACGACGACGAAGCTCGCCGCGAACAACGTGCCGATGACGAGGCGCAGGTTCGGGAAGTCGGACTCGAGCTCGGGCACGCCGAACTCGCCGTCGAACAGCGCGAGCACCGCGAGGATGGTCGTCGAGATTTCGCTGACGCCGAAGAAGAAGGAGCCGTAGAGGTGTGAATAGGGGTGGAGCGCGAAGAGCGCCACGGTCATCGTCACGATGTGGTGCACGACGAAGACGATGCCGTCCTTGAAGACGACGGTGTCGACCAAGTTCTTCGCCTGGAAGCCGAACATGACCGCGCTCAGGCGCTGGAAGGACCGGTCGTAGACGTAGAGCCGGTCGAAGGCGCTCTGGGGGATGAAGTGGAGGCCCTCTTTCGTGTTCCAGAGCGCCGCGTGGACGTCCGACAGCGCCTCGCCGGCCGACGACCAGCCCGCGTCCGCCGCCCAGCCCTTCCACATCATGGCGCCGCGGTAGCCGCAGGCGCTGAGGAACGCGACGTTCATGATGCCGCGCGACAGCGTGCTCCGGTTCCAGGCCGAGCCGAGCGGCTTCCAGAGGCCCCGGAGCCCGCCGAGCAGCAGGAACGCGCCCGCGTGCACGAGCGTCGCGCGCGCGATCTCGTAGTAGATGTAGCGCAGGTAGGGCACGCAGGGCTCCGTGAACGTGCCCCAGAACGTGGCCTTGTCCGGCGCCGACGCGAAGAGCGCCTCGTCAAAGTCCGCGGCGAGGTAGCCGTACTGGACGGCGAGGCCCTCGGAGCCCAGGGCGACGGCGAGCAGCGCCGCGCCGGCGGCGCCTTCGACGAAACCCATATGGCGCGGGTGCAGCGGTGCGCGCGGGTCGAGGAGCGCTGGGCACTGCGCGACGCGTACGACGGACAGACTTCAAGGACTCTCCTGAGAGCTCAGGAGCTGAATCCTCGTGGTGCGATGACCGCATCGCAAGCGTTCGCAAGCGTCGAATCGTCGAGCACCCGTCGCCACCCGCCCGCTAGGAACTACGGGTCGTCGCCGCTTACGTCGCCGTCGTCGCGCTTCGAGAGGAGGGAGCAGCCGTCGAGGCTGCAGAAGTAGCTCGTGAGGTAGGACGAGAGGTCGACGCACGCGTAGGCCGCCGCGAGGCTCGGCGACCGCCGCCGCGTCGCCGGCGGCGGGCTGCCGGGGAGGTCGGGCAGCTGGCTCAGCGTCGGCTGGAGCTCGGAGCGGCGTTCGCTCACGCGGCGCATGGCCCGGCTCGGCCGGTGCACCTCGGCCTCGGCGACGACGAGGCGACGCGTCGCGGCGTGGTCGTCCGCGGCGAGGACCAGCGCGAGCTGCTCGCCCGTCATGCCCCGCATGTCGCCGCGCGAGATGTCGTAGGTCGTGCCGTCGTCGTGCGTGATGGACAGCGACTCGACCTCGCGGCCGACGAAGCTCGGCTTCGGGTCGAGCGCGCTCCACGCGCCGTCGCCGTCGTCGTCGTCGTCGTCCGACGACGGCTCGTGGTACGAGATCGTTGGCGGCCACCGGTCGGGCACGAACCGCAGCTTGCAGCCGCCCGCGGGCACCTCGACCGCCGACCGCGAGCGCTGGCGCGGCAGCGCGTCGTCGTCGTCGTCGTCGTCCGAGTCGTCGCGCGCCGCGCTCGAGCCCCGGCGGAACAAGGACATGGACGTCCGACGCATCGCGGCGTCGCGGCGCCGCTGCCCGGCGCGCGCCGAGGCTGAAGGAACGCAAAAGCGCGCCATCGCACGGTGCACCACGGCAGCTTCGACCGGGCAGCGATTGCCGATCTTCTGCCTGCGGCAGTGCCAATCCGCGGCTTGGGTTCTCCCAGCCATTCGGTGGAGCTGGTCGCGTGTTCTCCGCGGGACACCGAGGCGACCATGGCGAAGATGACGCAGATGGAGCTCGAGGACCTCGCCGACGCGAAGGTCGCCGTGCTCAAGGAGTTCCTGAACGCGCAGCCCCCCATCGACAACGGCGAGGCGGTGCTGGCGATCTGGGACAAGCTCTACGACTCCACGGTGCAGAGCGTCGTCGTCGAGACCGTCGACGGCCCGAGCTCGGAGGAGAACCCGGTCTTCCCCTACGAGCAGCTCGAGGCCATCGTCGGCGACGGCCACAACTGGAAGTGGCCGCGCATGTGGCAGCACATGGACGAGATCGAGCGCCGCGGGTCCGCGTACCGGCCCGGGGAGAAGTTCAACTTCGACATGCCGAACAAGAACGAGAACATCATGCCCATGAACATCTGCATCGCCGGCGGCGGCCCCGTGGGCATCCGCATGGCCATCGAGATGAAGATGGCGGGCCACAACGTCATGCAGCTCGAGAAGCGGCGCGAGTCGCGCGTCGATTCCGGCGAGATCGACGTGCTGGGCTTCACGAACCGCATCAACCGGCCCCACATGTGGCCCTTCGTGCGCAACGACCTGCTCAAGCTCAACGGCAAGGACTTCCTCCAGCAGAAGGTCCAGTACCCCGTCTTCACGGAGCCGGACACGTCGTCGATCGGCATCGACGAGCTCCAGTGCCTGCTGCTCAAGAACGCGCTCCTCCTCGGCGTCGACTTCCGCCTCGGCTGCGCCTACAAGAACGCGACGGTCGTCAAGGACCCGGACACGATGATGCCGTCCTGGGACGTCGAGGTCGTCTACGACAAGGAGGCCGCGGCGAGCTACGGCTGCGAGCCGGGGAAGCAGGTCCACAACTTCGACGCGCTCATCGGCTGCGACGGGCCCCGGTCCACGGTGCGCGACACCATGACCAAGTACCTCGGCGACATCGAGAAGCGCAAGTTCATGGACTGCGTCGGCATCGTCGCGAACGTGCGCAAGGTGTCGCGGAAGCGGCTCAAGGAGCTCGGCTTCGAGTACGGCCAGGAGCCGAACGACATGAACCGCACGAAGATGATCTTCAAGGACTTCTTCAATAAGATCAACACGGAGGCCGAGGGGGACCTCGAGGCGCTCATCTACTACAAGGCGTCGTTCCACAACTACACGATCCTCACGCCCAAGCGCGCGAACCTCGTCCAGCACGGCCTCAGCGGCAAGGTCTACCACCACACCGTCGCGCGCGCGGCGCTCGACGGCGACCCCAAGGCCGGCGAGAAGGCGAAGCTCAAGGCCTACTGCCTGCGCATCCTCAAGGCCGCGGGCATCCCCGTGGACGAGCAGCTCCCCAACGGGGGCTTCGTCGACCCGCCCAACGACGTCATGGCGTTCGACTTCGCGGAGTGCTGGAACACGCGCAAGTCCATCTCCTTCGAGCTGCCGCCGCCGGGCTACTCCGTCGCGGAGAACGGGCCCTACCGGGGCCGCAACCCGCACCCCATCGTCGCCCTCGCCGGCGACTCGCTGCTCGAGCCCTTCTGGCCCATGGGCCTCGGCCTCAAGCGCGGCTGGCACGCGATCTACGACACGTGCTGGGCCGTCGACAACATCTTCAACCCCGAGTGCAGCCAGCGCATCCTGAAGAAGGAGGAGGTGTCCTGGGACGAGCACTACGAGTGCATGACGGAGCAGATCCAGAAGAACCTCGAGTACTGCAAGCGGCTCATGGTCACGGACGACCTCGCCAAGGGCGCGTACAACGAGAAGGGCCCCGTGATCCTCCAGCTCAAGAAGAAGTACAAGGACGCGGAGACGCCGACGTTCCAGGCGGAGATCGACCCCTGGAGCCGCTACAAGGAGCTCGAGAAGGAGTTCGCGGACCACGCGAAGTACGGCCTCAAGGGCGAGGCCAAGGACAACTGGCTCCACCCCGTCGTCGTCAAGACCATCAACAAGATGAAGTTCTACGACGACATCCGCAAGAAGGGCAAGAAGGACGAGTTCTTCCACGAGGGGAAGAAGCTCCTGCAGATCGACGGCAAGGAGGTCGAGGAGAAGGTCGAGAAGACCGCGGCGTCGGCCGCGGCCGCCGCGCCCGCGAAGTCGCCCTTCGCCAAGGCCAAGCCCCCGGGGGGCTTCAAGCGCCGCCCGGCGCCCAAGCCCTCCGAGGAGAAGGTCGTCCACAAGCCCGCCGTCGCCGAGGTCTCCGAGAAGGCCGCGACGAAGCGCGCGTCGCTCGTCCAGACGATGCTCAACGGCGGCCTCGACGCGCTCACGGAGAAGAAGAAGCCCCTCGGCGCCAAGCCCGCCATGCCGCCGAACATCATGGCCGAGATGGGCCTCCACGGGCCCGCCGACGACGGCCACGCGGCGTCCGCGGAGAAGATGTGGGACAAGATGAACGGCGCGCACCTCACGCCCGCGGCCGAGGCGGAGCTCGCGCACATCCGCCAGATGATCACGTCCCTCACGACGTCCCTCGACGCCTACAAGAAGGCCGAGCAGGACCTCCTCACCAAGGGCAAGAACGACACGAAGCTGCCGCTCTAGGAGCTCCAAAGGCGCCCCGCCGCCGCGCGCGCGTCGCCCCCGCCCCCCCCATCCCCGTGCCATTTTACGACTGCGCCGTGGCGCCCCCCGGCGGGGGCCCGCGCGAGTGCCAGCCGCGGCGCCTCGCCGACGAAGAGGAGGGAGGGATAGTTCGTGGGCACTTTAGTCTGTGGGAAGCCACTTACGACCCCCGCACCTCGGGGAAGACGAAGGCCCGCCCCCGCGACGCGCGCGCGCAGTGGTCCCAGCGGAAGTGGTGGTAGACGACGCCGTAGCCGTCCTCCGGCCGCGGCGGCCTCCGCGGGTCGAGGAGCTCGAGCATGCGCGCGTTCGTGACGCCGCCGACCTTGACGGGGAACTCCTCGTACCAGCGGCTGTCGCCGTAGTGGCCGTAGCAGCAGTCCGCGATGTCCTCGGGCCGCGGCGGGCCGCGCCGCTCCGCGCGGAAGCAGGCGACGCCCGCCGCGCGCGGCGAGTAGCGCCACGCGCCGACGGTGTCGGACCGCTTCGGGAGCGGCTCGTCGCCCGTGGAGCAGACGTTGGCGGTCGGCCAGGACATGTTCCTGAAGGGCCGCAGGAGGCTCGCGTACTGGAAGAGGCGCTCCATGGCCGGGTGCACGGGCCAGAAGCTCGGGTCGCGGCCGCCGCTCGCCTCGAACTGGTCCCCCTTCACGAAGGACGGGCCGTCGTCGCAGAGCGCGTCGCCGATGGCGCGCATCGCGGCCGCGCCGGTGTCCGCCGACACGTTGCGCGCGCCCAGCGCGCGCCGCCGCCGCGGCGGCGCGCCGGCGGTCTTCGGGTGGAAGAACGCGGCGCGCGGGCCCTGGAGCGCGGCCGTGAGGCGCCCGATCTCCTCGCGCGTCGCGTGGCCCGTGCAGGTCGCCCGGCAGTCGACGGGCGCCCCGTCGCAGGTCGCGGGCATGTCGACCATGTGGTAGCGCCAGAGCGTCTTGAGCGTGCCCGCCTCCTTGAACGACACGCGGCCGATGCGGAACGCCGCGCGCATCCTCGCCTCGACGGGGCCGTAGTTGGCCTTGACCGTGCCGCCCGTCGCGTCGTGGTAGCGCCCGTGGGGGAGGAAGGCGACGTTGCGCATCCACCACGTCGCCTCGTTCTGTACGTCGTTGACCTGGAAGAACGCGACGGACTCGCCCTCGGACGGCTTCGGCCGCCGCGTCGCGAAGCGCCAGTGGCTCTCGCAGACGGGCAGCGTGCTCGCCGGGTCGACGAAGCGCGACACGTAGGGCGACGGGTTCACGTTCCACGGCGACCGCAAAAAGCCGTAGGGGTTCGCGGGCGTCGGCGCCGCGCCGGTGCCGTTCGTCCGCGCGCGGAAGGCCCGGGCGAAGGCGCCGCGCACCGTCGGCACCTCGGCGTGCCTCCAGCGGCCGTCGCCGATGGCGTATTTCCGGTAGAAGGCGTCGCTGCCCGCGGCGCCCGGCGCCGTCGCGAGGAAGTCCTTCGACGGCGCGGAGCCGACCTCGGGGATGGACCCGAACATGCGCGCGGTCCAGAGGACCGTGTCGAAGGGCCCGGCGATGCGCCCCTCGGCGACGTCGGCCATCTCGATGGTGCTGTCCCAGTAGGGCAGCGCCCACCGGCCGTCGACGGCGCGGAGGCTCGCCTCGAAGCGCCGGCTCAGCTTCGCGTGCTGCGCGAGGAAGCCCATGCCCTCGTGGAAGTGGTCCGCGTCGCGGCGCGCCGCGTTCTGGCGGTGGACCTCGTCGAGCTCGTCGATGGACGCGTAGGCCGGGCCGTAGCGCGCGCGGCCCGCGGCGCCGCCGACGTCCCACATGACGCGCATCGCGTCCAGGAGCGGCTCCAGGTCGCCGGCGAGGATCTCGCGGATCTCCCGGCGCACGACGGCGCCGAAGAGCGTCCCGACGGCGAAGCGCAGGGGCCGCGAAACGCAGGCCTCGGCGACCTCGAGCGACGCCGCGCCGACGCCGGCGAGTACGGCCGTCGCGGAGGGCCCGCGGTGGACCGCCGGGGCCATGGCGAGCCGGCTCGCCGCGAGGTGGTCGGCGACGCCGACGGCGCCGACGCGCCAGGCGTAGGCGCAGCCCGCGACCGCGTTCGCGACCTTGAGGTCGACGGGCACGCGCGCGTCGACGACGGCCACCGACGCCGTGACCCAGGGGTACGACCGTCCAATCGCTCCGTAGCGCGCCGTGTACGGGTTCGACGCGCGGTAGCGCAGCAGGTCCCCCTCGCCGCCGAGCTCGTCGCTCGTCGCCCGGCGCGCCTCGTAGGCCGCGCGCCGCGCCGCGAACGTCGCCTCGGACGCCGCGTTCTCCGCGAGCCACGCGTCGACGCGCGCCATCGGGTCCGGCGCGGCGGCCGGCGCGGCGTCCGGCGCGGCGCGCGGCGGCGCCAGCGCAGCGCGCGGCGGCGCCAGCGCCGCGACGACGGCGCAGAGGAGCAGGAGGAGCAGGCGGCCCGCTGTGCAGCGAAATATGGACCGACGATCGTCGTCGTCGTCCGTCGCCATGTCGGGACATTGCTGCGAGCTCAACAGCCGGCGACGCTCCCGCATTTTTGCAACGCCGCGCGCGCGGGCAGCCCACGCTAGCCTCTCATTACACTCATGCTCCGCGTTTGAGAATGGTTATCCCGCAACATTGACATCAACGAGCGGAGTAAGCGGGCTCACTGAGCTCCTACGCGAGTCTTCGGGATGACGGTTAGGGGTTCGGCGAGTTCGGACGGAGGGTCTCGGCGGCGGACTCGGCGGCGGACGCGAGGGCGCGCGCCGCGGCCGTCGTGACCTGGGCCTCCGCGTGCTCGGCGGCCTCGCCGTGGTCCGCGAGCTTCGCGGAGCGCTTCGCCGCGCGGTCGAGGACGGCGGCGGCGAAGCGGCGGCCGATGAGGCCCGCGCGGTTCGCGTTCTCCGGCGTCGCGAGGCCGAGGACGTCGCCGCCCGGCGCGAGCTTGGCGACCGCGTCGACGGCCGCGCGGAGCGGGTCCGCGTCGTCGGCGGCGTCCGCGTGGTCGCCGGCGCCGGCGAACTTGCCCGCGATGTTCGACACGGCGTCGAGCGCCTTTTCGTCGGCGGCGTCCGCCGCGACGAGGGGCGCGACGGCCTCGGCGAGCGACGCCGCGGCCTCGACGCCGCCCGTCAGGGGCAGCAGCGCCGCGCGCGCGGGCCCGGGCAGGCCGCGGATGGCCTGGATGGCGCCGCGGAGCGCGTCCTCGCTCGACTCGCCCGCCTTGGGGCTGAGCTTGGCCGGGAGCAGGGGCGTCGCGTCCAACGCGGACGTCAGCGCGGACCGCGCCGCGGCGTCGAGCAGCTTCGCCGACTCCGCGATGAGCACGTCCTGGACCAGGTTGCCGTCCTCGGCCAACAGCACGTTCGCGAGCTCGCGCTGGGCGTCGGCCTCGGCGGCCTCGGACGACACGAGGGTCAGGCCCGGCACCTCGGGCCGCTTCTCGACGCCCGCGCCGGACGTCGCCGACGTGTAGCTCGAGAAGCCGTCGACCATCTCGCTGAACTTGTCGAGGTCCAGGCCGTCCATGTCCGCGGCGTTGGGCCCGTAGAGCATGGCCGTCAGCGCGACGCGCGCGCGCGGCGAGTCGTCCGTGAAGAGGCGCCGCGCGAGGTAGGGGTAGCACTCCTGGATGATGGCGTAGTTCTCGTCGATGGACAGGCCGATGCCCTCGAGCGTCGAGAAGGCGCGGACGACGTAGAGCACCCAGGTCGGGAGCTGGAAGAGCTCGCGGTTCCGGCGCGACATCTCCTCCATGACGTTGGAGACGCCGCGGACGTCGACGCCCTCGGACGCGAGCTGCTCCTCCATGCGCGCCATCATCTCCGCGCGCGCCGCGGTGCGCAGCTCCTCCTGGTCCTCCGTGCCGTAGCGCTCCACGAGCTCGGCCTTGACGCGCTCCTGGATCTTCTTCGCGCCGCCGCCGCCCGAGAGCTGGCGGAGCATGAACGCGAGCCCGTCCGTGACGCCCGACCGCGCGACGGCGTCCAACTTGTCCGGCGGCGTGAAGCCCAAATTCACAAAGTCCCGGGGCACGGCGTCGAGGTTCTCCGTGTTGATGTGGGCGATGAACTCGAGCAGCGCGTACTGCAGGTCGCCCGGCACCTCGAGCGTCATGCCCCAGTCGAGGATGCACAGCTTGCCGTCGAGCGTCCGCAGCAGGTTGCCGGGGTGCGGGTCGCAGTGGAGCGTGCCCGTGTCCAGGAGCATGGTCAGGTAGGCGTTGATGGCGACGCCGCAGAGCCGCGGCACGTCGGGGCTCGCCGACGCGTCGAGGCGCGTGCCGTCGATCCACTCGGTGACGAGCACGTTCGGCCGGAGGAGCTCGCCGACGACGCGCGGCGACACGACGGCGCCGAGGCCCCGCGACCGCATCGCCGCGGAGAAGGCCTCCGTGTTGCGCGCCTCGGCGACGTAGTCGACCTCGTTGACGAAGCCGCGGCCCCACTCGTCGACGAGGGCGATGGCCGTGTCGATGTCCTCCTGCTCCGTGGGCACCTTGTTCACGAAATTCGACGCGCGGACCTGCAGCGGCGTCAGCAGCCGGAGGATGTGCAAATCGAGGGCGATCTCCGCGAGCACGCCCGGCCGCTGGACCTTGACCGCGACGCTCGTCACGGCGCCGCCGGCCTCGGCGCCCTCGTCCGCGACGCCGTAGGCGCCCGGCCGCAGGTCGCCGCGGTAGACCTGGCCGATCGACGCCGACGCGATGGGGCTCGGCGACAGGCTCTCGAAGACCTCGCTGAGGTCGCGGACGCCGAGCTCGCGGCGCAGCAGCTCCATGGCCTGGGCGTCGGCGAAGGGCGGCACGGCGTCCTGGAGCTTGCGCAGCTCCAGCGCGTAGGCCTCGTTGACGAGGTCCGTCCGGATCGACAGCGCCTGCCCCAGCTTGATGAACGTGGGGCCGAGCTCCTCGCAGAGCGCCAGGCACTCGGCGGCCCGCAGCGGCTCCGACGCCGCGGGCCAGCCCCGCGCCCAGTCCAGCAGCAGCTTCACGTTGAAGGCGAACGTCGACTGCGTGAGCCACACCAGGCGCTCGAGCACGAGCAGCGGCCGCCGCCCGTAGAACGCGTCGGCGGCCTCGGGCGAGTAGGAGTCGGCGCCGCCAGCGTAGGGCGTCGCGACGGGCTCCGGGAGCGTCGACGTCGACAGCAGGCGCTTGCGCTTCTCGCGGCGGCCGTTGAGCGCGAGGAGCGGGAGCGACACCGCGAGCGTCGCCGCCGCGCTCGCGGCGACGACCTCGCCGTAGGGCGCCGCGCCGGCGTTGGCTAGCGCCGCCGAGGCCTCGGCGACGAGCCGCGAAACGAGGCCCTCGAGGGACCCGTCGGGCAGCGGCGGCGCGGTCGGCAGAGGTGGCGGGGAGAAAGTAGGAGGTGCGAGGGCGTTCATCGCCGGGATTTCGATCTTCGGCAGCGGCGGCAGCGGCGGCAAGGTTATAGAAGGTAATTGGAGCGCTTGCGCGAGGCTCGCGACCGCGCAGATGGTGAGCGCGTGCATCTTGCTGCACCACGCAAGGCGGCCAGAGCTCGGGCGTGGTAAACTCGACGGCATCGTCGTGGCGCTCGCGTGTTGAAGCTCTGCGCCGCCGAGGCCTCAGTAGCCCTCCGCGCGGCAGCACGCGCGTACTACGCAGCCTTATACGACGTCAATTCGCCCCCGCCTTGTCGACGTTCCAGGCGTCGGGCGTCGAGAGGCCGACGTGGTGGTGCTCGAAGGCCTTCTGGCAGCCCGGCTTGCCGCAGTCGTAGTAGCACGGCCGCGGCGCGTCGTGCGCCTCCGGGTCGGCGTCGTCGTCGCCGTCGGCGTCGTCGTGGGCGTGGTCCGCCTCCGGCGCCCAGACCTTGGCGTTGTCGAGCCAGCGCTCGACGGCGTCGGCGGCGCAGCGGTCGTCGTCCGCGAACTGCGCGATGTCGAGCGCGGCGGCCTCGAGGCGCCCGTCGACGACCGCGAGGAGCGCGCCCCGCGGCGACCGCGTCAGGGCGTCGCGGGACACGCGGCCCGCGCGCAGGAGCGCGTCGTCGACGGCCGCGGGGGCCGCGCGGCACGCGAGCAGGCCCGCGCGCCGCGCGCCGATCGCCGCGAGCGCCCCGTCGAGGCGCGCGCCCGCCGCGCAGCCGGGCGCGAAGGCGTGGACGACGACGGCGCGCCGGGCGGCGACGAGCGCCCGCAGCTGGGCGGCGCCGACCTCGCTCGCCGCCAGGTCGGCCTCGGCCTCGCGGAGTTTGGAGCTCCGCATGCGCTCCATGAGCTCCGAGTCGTTCTCCAGGTCGTCGAGGAACTCGGCGTCGGAGTCCTCCTCCTCCTCCTCCGACTCGTCCTCCTCCTCCTCCTCGTCGTCGTCGTCGGCGGCGGCGGCCTCGCGGGGCGGGCCGCGCGACGGCTCCGGAAGCTTCGCGGCCGCGCGCTCCGCGAAGAAGAGCGGCGCGGCGTCGACGACGCCGCGCCGCTCGTCGAGGGCCCGGCGCGCCGGGTCGTAGTCCCGGAGGCGGCTCATGAGCCCCGCCGCGCGCCGCGAGTCCTTCATGTCCTTGGCGCAGCACGGGTCCATGAGCATGTCCATGTCCAGATTGTCGGCGCAGTTCGGGTCGTCGCAGTCGCACGCCCCCTTTGCCATTTTGGCAAAGCCGCCGACGCTCGCGATGGCCGCCATCTTCTTCGCGTTCGGCTTCGAGCGGCCGATGGTGACTGCCCGCGCGCCGCGAGGGGATCACTTTTAGGCAGCCTGCGGCGCCGCGGTCCTCGCCGGATCGCGGCGATCGGCACGATGCGGCGCCGCGCCGTCGTTGCCGCGAAGGCCGGCCGTGAGCACTTAGATAGTCCGTTACACGCCGCCCTCCATACCGACCGAATGGGCCGTGTTGGCCTCCGTGAGGGTCGTCGCGGCCTTGATGAGCTTCGTGAAGCCCTGGAGCATGGCGCGGTGGACCGCGGGCGTCGGGAACTCGAGGTCCACGGAGCCGCCGGCCTCCGTCACGAGGGACACGAAGTTGGCCGAGGAGGCGTGGTCCTTGCGCTTCGCGCGCGCGAGGACGGGCGTCGCCCCGCGGCCGCAGACCCGGACGACGTCCTTGAGGTAGAGCACGCGCCGCGGCCGGCGGACGCGCTTCACGAAGCGCGCGGCCGCGTGGAGCGCGCCGCGCGGCTTGTCCGGCGCGGACCAGACGAGCTCCTCGAAGTCCTCGGACGCGACGAGGAGCCGCGTGTGGGGCCGGCCCCGGCGCGAGTGCTTCGTCGCCAGGATGCCTGTGTGGAAATCAACCAGTGGAACGCCCTGTCCAGGAAAAACTTCAAACCTCTCTAGCTCGGTCACATCGGAGTCGATTCGGCTGATTTTTGGACGAATCGATTGCTCTAGTCGAGTTCTCGAAGCACAGCGGAAGTGCTTGTGTCACACCGTTCGATTACGCTCACATTGAAGTCGGGTTGAAGATTTGATTTCCACACAGCAGGATGCCGCTCCGGAGCTTCGCGCGGAATTCGACGTCGTCGTACGAGCCTGCGCGGGATGCCAATCTTCAACTCGACTTCGATATCGACGCGGGCCCCTTCGACCCTGCGTCGAGCACCCGACGAGAGCCATCGATCCGTCCAAACATCGGCCGAATCGACGTCGACTCGAGAGACGTTTGAAGTTTGGGACCGCCGAACCCGGCGGTCGAATGTCGCGCGCCGGCGCGAGCTCGAGGGCTGGTCCGCGAGCGGCAGGGCGATGGGCGAGTCGAGGCGCCGCAGCCCAAACGCCGACGCGCTGCTGTCGCAGGAGATGGACCGCGCGGCGAGGCGCGCGTCGAGCGCCGCGGACGCGGGGGACGTCGCGTCCGAGGCGACCGCGGACGGCGGGCCGTCCGGCGCCGCGGGCTCCGGCGCCGCGAGGGCCGCGTCGCCGAGGGGCGCCTGCTCGAGCACGGGCGCCAGGGGCGACGCCGTCGCCCGGGAGCGGTCGCTGCCGCCGCCGTCGGGCGAGCCGCGGTCGCCGCCCGGCGGCGGCGTGCCGCGCGACCGCCGCGCGGACGCGGCGCCCGGCGGCTGTTGGTCCTCGCCCGGGCCGTCGCCGTGGCTGCGGCGGCGCGGGGGCGTCGCCGACGGGTTCGGCGACCGCGCGGAGCTCCGGCGGCGCGTCCGCGACCGCGGCGCCGCGTCCGAGTCGCCCGAGCCCGGGCCCGCCGCGGCGGGCCGCGCGGCCGCGGAGTGGCGCCGCTTCGCCTTGCGCGCCGACAGGGCCGTCTCGGACGTCGCGCGCGCGGAGAAGCGGCGGCGCACGGCCGGCGGCAGCGCCGGCGACCGCGCCGTCGCGAAGATGGACCGCGGGCTCCGCGTCGCGTCGCGCGCGCCGCCCGACGGCGGCGACGCGTCCTCCGCGCCGTCGCCGAAGGCCTCGCGGCCGGGGAGCGCCGGCGGCGCGCTCTTCTGCGCGTCGAGGGGCTCGGACTCGTCGAAGGACGAGCTCAGGCTCGCGCCGTCGTCGCCGCGGCGGCCGGCGGCCGGCGGCGACCCGTCCAGGGACAGGAAGGGCGGCTCCGCGTGGCCGTCGACGACGTCGCGCCAGCGGCCCACGGCGCCGTAGAGCGTGCGCGCGAGGAGCGCGCCGAGCACGCGCAGGAGCGCGGCGACGCGCGCGTCGCCGCCCGGCTCGCCGTCGCCGCGCGGCGACGGTGCGCCGTCGGAGCCGCCGGACGCCGCGTCCCCGTCGGCGTAGGACCCGCCGTCCGACGCGTCCTCGTCGTCGAAGAGCAACCCGCGCGCCAGGGCCCCGCGGACCAGGGCCTGGAGCGCCGCGGCCGCGGCCGCCGCGAGCGCGGCCCGGAGCCGCGACGCCTTCCGGAGCCACGCGCGGGCGACGACGCGCGCGGCCGCGTCGCGCCGCGCGCGCCGCTCCCGCGCGACGGCGGCGACCTTGCGCTGGTGGCGCACGGCGATCTGGGCCTTGGT
>NW_008705561.1:1573541-1613899 GCF_000186865.1 Aureococcus anophagefferens
GGGCGCGGCCGCGCGTCGCGGCGCCGGTCGCGCGCGGCGGCCGCGGCCGCGTCCGCCGCGGCGGCCGCGGCGCGCGCGCGCGCGGCCGCGTCGCGCGGCGGGGCGGTCACGTCCGGCGCCTTGCCGCGCACGTCCGGCGGCTTGACGCGGCCCCGGCCGTCGGCGTCCGTGGCGAAGGAGAAGCGGCCCGACGCGTACGTCGTCTCGCGGCGCGTCCGCCGGAGGAGCAGGTCGCCCTTCGCGCTTTCGCGCGCGCGCGGCGTCGCCCTCGTCGCGCCGTCGTGCATGGACACGCGCAGGGCGTACTGCGCGTCGGACTCGGACGGGTGGCGCGCGGGCTCGAGGCGCGCGTCGTCGAGCGCGCGCGGGTTCGACCGCTTGAGGTCGCGGCGCGCTTTCGCCGTCTCCGCGGCGGCGGACCGCGCCGCGGCCGCGCGGCCGCGCGCGCGCGCCTGCTCCCACTGGCTCAGGCAGAGGAGGGTGCAGTAGGGCGTGTCCATGGCCCCGCCGCAGCGGCCATTGCACCAGACGAGGCGCTCCTCCTGCGTCCGCGCGAACCGGGCCGCGACGTCGATCTCTTCGTCCTCTTCTTCCAGCGGGCCGTCCGCGGCCGCCGGCGGCACGCTCCGCCGGTCGCCCCGGGGCGCGTAGGGCGTCGTCGCGAGCATCATCATGGAGAAGAGCTGGACGGCGTCCCGGAAGAGCGCCGCGGACGTCTCGGGCGGCGGCGGCGCGGGCGCGGCCGCGCCGCCGCGCGGCGCGGGCTCCTCGCCGCCGCTCTGGACCTGGTAGTAGTAGTTGGAGAACATCTGCGTCTCGACGAAGCGCGCGATGAAGTCGAGGCCCGCGTCGCCCAGCGGCTCGTACCACCACTGCTTCCGCGCGGCCGTCGACGGCGACAGGAGCCGCGACGGGTGCGGCGACGACGCGTGCGCCGCGACGACGCCGGACAGCGTGTGCCGCCGCGGGGCGCCGCCGGCCCCGGCCTCGTCGCCCTCCGGCATCTCCGGCGGCGGCGTCGCCGCGCGCGCGTCGGCCCTGGCCGTCAGGCTCGACACCTCGAGGTCCTCGGGCGACGCCGCGGGCGCCTCGCGCGGCGCGCGGCCGCGCTCGGCCTCGCGCTCGCCCCGGAGCTTGAGGGCCGTCGCGAGGAGCATCTTCAGGTGGCCGTGGACGCGGTCGACGATGGCGTCGAGCGCGCGCGCCGCGGACCGCGTCGGCCGGCCGCGCCACGCGGGCGACGGGAGCCGCGCCGCCGCCGCGGCGTCGTCGTCGTCGGCCGCGGCGCCGCCGCTCTCCTCGGAGCTCTCGCCGTCGGAGAAGGCGGACCGGTCGTCGTCGTCGCCGCCGTCGCCGAGGCCCCCGCGGATGTCGTCCGTGAGGAGCGTCGGCAGCGCCGCGTTGGAGACGTTCGCGAGCGAGCCCGCGCGCTTCGCCGGCGACGGCCGCCGCGGCCGCGCCTCGGCCGCGCCGGGCCCGTCGACGAGCAGGGGCCGCAGCGCGTCGTAGTGGGACGCGAGGTCGTGGCGCAGCTGGCTCAGCCGCGGCAGCTGGATGGCGAGGTGCGCGCCGGGGTCCGCCAGGAGCTTCGGCGGCAGCCGCACGCGGTCCTCGTCCGCGAAGACCTGGGCGGCACGCGGGTGATTCAACGCGAGCAATCCGCGCGCGCTCGGTCAAAGAAACAACATCCACGCTTCGAGAGCGCTCCGGGAGATGGTCGCTCGTCCAAAGATCAGCCGACACGAGTGGAAAACGGCCGAGAGAGGAGCTTTTGAAGTCGGGCGCCCTTTCGCGGCCCCGGCGGCGACGAGGACCATGTCCGGCCCCTGCTCGAAGTGGAGGGGCAGGGAGACGACGCCGAGGATGAGGGGCACGGGCGAGTCGAGGTACTCGTAGAGCTCGCTCGGCAGCGTGGAGATGAGCGGGCCCGCCCAGCGGAGCGGCCGGAGCAGCGACACGAGCGCGAGCGCGGACGCGGACAGCGTCTGGAGGTCCTGGGACACGAAGACGATCTGGAGCTCGACGAGGGCGCAGCCGAGCACGAGAAGCACGTTCTCGAGCGTGAGCTTGCTCAGCATGACGGGCACGGACCACTCGCGCGCGAGCGCCGTCGCCTCGTCGCCGGGCGCGGTGTCGCGGCGCCGCCTCGACGAGTGCTTGCCCCGCCCCGGCGGCCGCGTCCACTCCACGGCCGAGGGCGGGTCCGCGCGCGCGCAGCGGAAGAGGACGCGGCCGCCCGGGGGCGGGACCGGCAGCGCCGCGTAGTCGCGGAGCGTGAGGTTCGCGGCCGCGTAGCGGCGCCTGTGTGGAAATCAAATCTTCAACCCGACTTCAATGTGCGCGTAATCGACCGTTTCGACGCGAGGTTTTCTGCTGTGCTTCGAGAACTCGACGAGAGCAATCGATTCGTTCAAAAATCAGCCAAATCGACTTCGATTTGACCGAGCTAGAGAATTCTGAAGTTTGGCCCCGACGTCCCCGCTCACTGGTTGATTTCCACACAGAGCGGCGCCCGCGGTGCCGCCGGTGGTCGTCGTCGCCGCGGCCGACGGCCCGCGCCGCGCGCGACGCCGCGACCTCGGCGGCGATGGCCGCGCGCAGGACCTGGAAGTGGAGCGCGACGAAGGGGTACCGCGTGATGAGGCAGTAGCACACGTCGGCCTCGACCAAGTCGTAGCCCGCGCGGCCCTTGTCCACGGCCTCGTAGAAGCGCGTCGTGTGGGCGCAGAGGCCGTACTGGACGCGGCTCCCGTCGCGGCCGCCGCCGCTCAGCACGAAGATGACCTCCGTGACGTCGCGGTCGCCGTTGAGCGCGCCGGGCGACCGCGGCTCGCCGCGGTCCGACGCGCGCGCGGCGCCGCGCACGGCCGCGCCCACGGGCAGGCAGAAGTCGGCGATGGCCTCGGCGCCCAGGAACTCGTCCGTCGACGACAGGTGGTGCAGGACCTTGGGGCTGTAGCGCGCGCCGATGGCGACGTCCGGGTGCTCGACGAGCCGGCTCGGGAGGCCGACGACGATGAAGTGGTCGTAGAGCTTCTCGCCGCCGCCGTCGGCCGCCGCCGGCGCCGACGCGGGCGGCGCCGGCGGCGCCGCGTCCCCGGCCTCGTCGAGGGGCAGCGCGCGCGCGACGCCGTCGCCCGCGGGGCTCACCTCCGCGCCCTCGGAGCTCCGCAGCTCCGCGGCGAAGACGGGCGCCTCGAGCGGCGGGAACCGCGCCGGCGCCGGCGCCGGCGCCGGCGCCCGCGCCGCCTCGTCCCGCTCCGCCCGCTGCGCCTCGACGGGCAGCGGCGCCCGCCGCGGCGCGCGCGGCGACGACAGGTCGCCCTGCAGGACGCGGTAGGCGCGGCGCCGCGACGCCAGCGCCGCGATGCGCTCCTCGCGCCAGCGCTTCAGCTCCTCGCGGCCCTGGCGCTGCTGCGCTTCCGGCGGCACGTCGCGCGTCGTCGTCGGCATAATTCACTCGAAGCTAGCAGCCATCGTAAACCGATTTATACAATGCATGGCATGTTGAAGAACATTATGGGCAGCATGTGGGCTCCCCTGCTCACCCTCGGCGCGCTGGCCCGCGCGGCGGACACGAAGCCGCATCTGCTCTTCGTGCTCGGAGACGACGTCGGCTTCGGCGACGTCGGCTACAGCTCGCCGGATGTGATTTCGCCGACGCTCGACCGGCTGGCGGCGGAGGGGCTCAAGCTCGGCAGGCACTATGCCTACATGTGGTGCGCGCCGTCGAGAGTGCGTGCCGGCGTCCCGCGGCCATGGCGATCTTCGAAGATGTTCGTAGGCCGCTTTGTTGACCGGCTATTATCCGTCGACGACGGGCGTCTACTCCACGTCGGGCGCGCAGAACGCGCTGCCGCTCGAGTTCGCGCTGCTGCCGGGGCTGCTCAGGGACCGCGCGGGCTACCGCACGGCCGCGGTCGGCAAGTGGCACCTCGGGTTCATGAGCGAGGCGGACCTGCCGGAGCGCCGCGGCTTCGACGGCTTCTTCGGCTTCCTCGACGGCGGCGAGGACCACTACTCGCGCGTCGGCGCGGGCGCGCCGGGCTGCGACCGGGTCTTCGATCTCTGGGACAGCCGGCGGCGCGGACCCGCGACGGACGACCCGAGCGCCTTCGGGCGCTACAGCGCGGAGCTCTACGGCGAGGCCGCGGCGGACGCGATTCGGGGCCACGACGCCGCGGAGCCGCTGTTCCTCTACGCGGCGTTCCAGGTCGCGCACTCGCCGCTCGAAGTGCCCCCGGCGAAGTATTTCGACGCCTACGCGGACGCGGCGCTCTGCGCGAACGCGTCGACCAAGGGCTTCGCGTGCGCGCGGCCGGGCGCCGACGCGCCGTACCGCGCGCCGAACCACGACTGCGGGTGCGATCGCTTGGTCGTGGCCGCGATGGTCAGTCTCCTTTGTTGACCTTCACCTTGTACTTCAATATGCTTTCTTTATCTCAGGTCACGGCGCTCGACGCCGCCGTCGCCAACATGACGACCGCGCTGGCGTCGAAAAATATGGCGGACTTCGTGCTCGTCTACAGCGGCGACAACGGCGGACCGGAGATCGAGGGCCACTGGAACGGCGGACTCCGGGGCGGCAAGTGGACCTGGTTCGAGGGCGGCGTGCGGCCCGCGGCGTTCGTGCACTCGCCCTTGCTGACCCGGAGGGGCTGGCACAACGGCACGCTCCACCTCGTGGACTGGCTCCCGACGTTCCTCGCGCTCGCCGGCGCGGCCCGCGACGACGACGCGTTCGACGGCGCCGACCAGTGGGCGTCGCTCGCTTTCGGGGCGGCGCCCGCGCGGGAGGCCACGCTCATCGGTCCGGGCGTGCTCGTCCAGGGAAACTACAAGCTGTACGCGGTGCCGCCCGCCGGCTTCGGCGAGTGCTCGGTGTTCAACACGGCGACCTGGGACTGCACGCTCGGGCGGCGCGGGCAGCCGCTGGCCGCGCCCGCGGACGTCAAAGCGGACGGCAACGCGTCTCGGTGCCCGCGGCTCCAGTGCTCGGCCGGCCCCTTCGACGACCCCGCGGACGCGTGGCTCTGCTCCGCGCCCTGCTCGCTCGACAAGCCCTGCCTCTACGACGTCGTCTCCGATCCCGCCGAGGCGCGCGACGTCGCGTCTCGGTTCCCGGACGTCGTCGCGGCCATGGCCGCGGCGCTCCGAAACCACACGATCCGGCCGCCCTACCCGATCGTCCCGGACACCAACGGGTCCCGGTGCCGGGCGTGGAACGGCACGTGGGGCGGCTTCCTCGGGCCCTGGCTGGGGCGCAGGGTAGCGATGCGACCTCAAATCGCCCCCCGACGCCCGGTGAAATCTTCTGTCCGCGGCTTTGATTAATTCGATGTGCCGGGATTACCTACTCTATACGTAACGAACGGCGCGCGCGCGTGCGTGCAAAATGGACGGGAAATGCCAGTGGTCCAATTTCCTTGAAAGTCGACAAAATTGCGAGCCGAAAGACGAGAATCACCCGGCTTTGATGCTTCTTGAATACCCGGGACTGCGAAACCCAAATGTAGACGTGTTTTTTTGGGCCCCTGCCAGGTAAGAAATTTTTCGTTTCTTCAACTTGAAATTCAACAAAAATTTGATTTCCCCACATTCTTTGATTTATTGGCCCTGTGGACCGAGGGGGTTGACCGCCGGTATGCCTGGTAGTATGCGCCTACTATGCGGGTTTTATGCGGGTTTTATGCGGGTGGTATGCGGGTTTTATGCGGGTTTTATGCGGGTGGTATGCGGCTGCTATGCTGGTCGTATGCGGGTGGTATGCGGGTGGTATGCGGGTGGTATGCGGGTGGTATGCGGGTGGTATGCGGGTGGTATGCGGGTGGTATGCGGGTTTTATGCGGGTCGTATGCGGGTTGTATGCGGCTGCTATGCTGGTGGTATGCGCCTGCTATGCGGCGACCTCCGGCGGCCGTCGCCTGGGGTCGTCGACAGCGGTCGCCGGGCTGCTATGCTGGTGGTATGCGCCTGCTATGCTGGTCTTATGCGCCTGCTATGCGTCTGCTATGCGCCTACTATGCGTCTACTATGCGTCTACTATGCGTCTACTATGCGCCTGCTATGCGTCTACCATGCGCCTGCTATGCGCCTGCTATGCGGGTGGTATGCGGCTGCTATGCGTCCGCTATGCGTCCGCTATGCGTCCGCTATGCGGCTGCTATGCGGCTGCTATGCCGGTGTATGCCCGGCTGGTGTATGCCTGGTGGTCGGCCCCCTCTGCCTGTGGAGCCGTTCCCCGGTGAATTTCAGAGCCGGAACGCGACCCAGCCTGGGGGCGATCTCCTAATTCTCAGGCCGCCGAGCGCGCCGCGATGGGGAAGGTCTTTCGGGTGTCCACTCGAATCTACCTTCTAATTTTTAGGCCTCTGAACGCGCCGCGATGCGTCGGTCGCTTCGCCCGGTTGCGCGAAGCGACGTCATGGCGCGGGGCGGTCGGATTGGCCTCTGCTTCGTAGTCTAGACTACTTGTTCGCGATCCTCTTGACGTCGGCGTCCACCGGCACGTCGGGACCCTTGCCGTCGAAGCGGCTGAAGAGCTTCCCGTTGCCGTCGCGACCGAAGACCATCTTGTAAAAAACGCCCGTGCCGCGGACGACCTACGCATTAACGACTGAACCGTGCGCACGCCCGTCGCCGGACACGCCGCGCGCGACCTTCGGCTTGCCGCTCATAAGAGCCGGCGCGGCCGCGACCGTCTCGCCGAGCGTGCAAATGGATCAGACAATGGGCATGATGTTTCAGGTGTGTCTTCTAGAGCTTTGGCGTCCGCGGTTGCAGCACGAGCGCGGCGGTGCTTGGCAAGATCGGCAGGACGACGACTGACGCACTGAACTGACAACAGCAGGAGCGCACGACGACGGGACGAGGCGTGATGCCACGGCAGCAGTCGGGCTCGACGGCATCACAGCGGCACCGTCGCCGAATTGACGCAACGATGGCGCTTAGATTGCTCGCCCTGCGCGCGCCGCGCGCGACGCTGCTCCGCGTCAACGCCCGCCGCTGCTTCGCCGACGGCGGCGAAGCGCTCCACGCGCGCGCCTTGGAGGCGCTCGACTGGGGCGCTCCCAAGGAGGCCGTGCTCCACCTCTTCGAGCAGGCCGCCGCCGAGGACCACGCCGAGGCCAAGTTCTTCCTGGGCCTGGGCAAGGCGGGCCTCCTGGACCACGAGGAGGAGCGCGAGGAGCAGCACATCGACCTGCCGGGCGCCGTCGCGCACTACCGGGCCGCCGCGGCCGGCGGGTGCGCGCCGGCGATGTTCAACCTCGCGCTGGCGTTGAAGGACGGCGCGGGCGTCGACGCGGACGTCGCCGAGGCGAAGCACTGGTACGAGCGCGCCGCGGCCGAGGGCGACCCGCGCGGCGCCTTCTCGCTGGGCCTCTTCGCGGACCCGCTCCACCCCGAGGCGACGCTCGGCGACGCCAAGGACGGCGACGCGGCCGTCGCCTGGTACCGCGAGGCCTTCGACGCCGGCCACCACAAGGCCGGCGTCAACCTCGGCATCCTCCACTGGCACCCGGAGTCCGTCGCGCTCGCGAAGATGCCCGAGGCCGAGCGGCGGAGGATCGCCGTGGAGCTGTGGACCAAGGCCGCGGAGGCCGACGTCCCCGAGGCGCGGGACTGCCTGCGCCAGGCCCAGGACGTGTGGAAGGCCTAATCGCCATCGCCATCTTAGTCCGCGACGCCGACGCGGTCGAGGCCGAAGTAGCGCACGAAGTCGCCGTTGGAGCCGAGGCGCGCGTAGGGCGGCTCGACGCGCTCGCTGTCGGGCACGGCGAAGGACCAGCGGCGCCCGAAGTCGTCGACGAGGGAAAAGGCGCGCGTCCGGTCGCCGGCCACGGTGCGGTGGCCGAAGTCGCCGAGCAGGTCCGCGGTGCCGTCGTCGCAGACGTCGAGCGCCGGGCACCGCCGCTTCACCTCGGCGCAGGTCGTGAGGAGCGGGTCCTCGTGTTCCTCGGGCCGCAGCGCCGGCGCCGTCCGGTTCGGGTAGCCGCGCGCCGCGGCGTAGTCGAGCCGGAATATTTCGTCGTCGTAGGGCCGCTTCGCGGTCGGCGCGCCGGCGGCGTCGCGCGGCGCCCGGAGGCAGTCCCGGGACGCCGCGACCTGGAGCAGGGCGTGCCAGAGCGCGAGCTGGTCCTTGAAGCCGCAGCGGTTCCCGAGCCAGCGGCCGAGGATCTCGAAGCTCAGCTCCTCGCGCGCGTCGACGTAGAACCGCATGGACTTGGTCTGCCAGAAGCCGCCGCCCGCGCTCCGGGACCACCACGCGGGCCGCGGCTGTCGGAACGACGGCTCCGGCGCCCCCCGCTTCCGCGCGTCGAACCACTTCGCCCAGGCGGCGTCGGACCAGCGGAGCCGCCGCCGGCCGCCGGGCACCGGCGAGAAGACGGCGAGCGGCGCCGCGCGCCGCGCGGCGGCGACGATCGCGGGCCGCGGCGCCATGGCGTCCATGTCCACGTAGGCGACGCCCGTCACGCCCGGCCGGTCCAGCAGCGCGTAGGCCGCGACGACCTTGACGAGGTGGTTCGAGTTCGCGCGCGTCGCGTCGCCGACGTAGAGCGAGTCCGACGCCTTGACGCGGACCGTCCCGAGCGACGCCGGGCGCCGCGCGCAGGCGGCCCCGACCGTGGTCGCGAGGGCGTCGTCGAGGTCGCCGAGCCAGAGCGACCAGTCGAGCCGCGCGGCGGAGAAATACGCGACCTTGTTCACGAACGCCGCCCACTCCCGGAAGAGGTAGGCCAGGGAGCTCGCGGCGACGAGGCCGACGACGCCGGCCTGCCGCGGCGGGCCCGAGACGCCGTAGGCGCAGAGCGACGGCATCGCGAGGCTCGCCGGGTCGTCGCGGACGCCGCGGAACGTGCGCCACCCCTG
Source organism: Aureococcus anophagefferens (assembly GCF_000186865.1). Classification (NCBI taxonomy): domain Eukaryota; class Pelagophyceae; order Pelagomonadales; family Pelagomonadaceae; genus Aureococcus; species Aureococcus anophagefferens. Next base: position 1,582,413 of record NW_008705561.1, read on the forward strand.
GCGCGTGCCCTCGACGACGACGAGCGTCCGCGGCAGTTTGCCCTCGAAGCCCGTCGCCGCGACCTCGACGCGGCACGCGACGTCGACGGGGCCGACCTTCGCCAGGGAGTTTTTGCAGAACGGGCGGCGGTGGTGGGGGCACCGCGTCTCTTTCGCTTGTTGTGATTTCGCGATGCGCCAGCGATGGGTATAATTGGCGAGGGCCTCGTCCGTGACTTGGGCCGCCGCCGCCGCCACAGCGACGAAGGCGACGAGGCGTCGGGCGTCGCGAGCCATCGGCCTCGACGGCGCGCGGTCTACCGCCACGACTGAGCACACGAGTCGAAGTACGTCGCCAAGCGATTTGCCACTCGCAAAACCGCCGAGGACTCCGCGGCCTACGCCGCCGACGATGTGGAGGAGTCGCATTTAGGCAAAAATCCGCCGACCCGCGAACGAAAAACTCCATTACCCGCGCGCCTCGCCGTCAGCCGCAGATGCAGTCGACCTTGCGGCAGAACTCGCAGACCTTGGCCTCGAGGAGGTGGGCCTGGCCCGCGCAGTAGGTCTTGTGGCGGACGCGCCAGTCCTTGGCCTGGCACTCCTTGGAGCAGTAGCGCATGACCTTGCACTTGGAGCAGCGCGCCATGGCCTTGAGGGGCGCCTTGGGCGTCACGCGGTAGCAGTTGCCGCAGCGGAGGTCGTGCTTGCACTTCTTGGCCTTGACGACGTAGTCGCGCCACGCGGTGACGTGCTCCCAGGCGTACTTGACCTCGTCGAGGTCGTCGTCCCATTTCGCGTTCTGGACGATGCCGCCCTCGATGTAGTAGGGCAGCGGCGGCCAGGCCTCGGCGTCCTTGGGCGCGACGCCCTCGAGGAGCGACGCCGACTCCTTCTTGTGCTTCTCGATCTCCTTCTCGTACTGGCGCTCGCGGGCCGTGCGCCGGAGGCGCTCCGTGTCGCTCTCGAACTTCTGGGGCTTGCCGATGACGCCGCCCAGGGGCACGCCCGCGGCCTGCGGGTTCGGGCAGTAGTCCGGGTCCTGCCACGGGTCCGCCGCGCGGACGGCCCGCCGCCGCGCGAGCTCGGCCTCCCACTCCTCCTTGCTGTTGAAGGACATCTTCACCTCCTCGGGGTTCGTGCTGATGGGGAAGACCTTGGGCTGCCGGTCGCTGTCGGTGTCCAGCGCCTGCTCCATGGTCGAGTTCATGGCTTTCTAGTCGATGGGCGGCGCCGAGGACCGGCGGAACGGGTTCGTACGCGCGACTCGCGCGTCGCGGACGGCCGACGCCGCACGGCCGGCCTCGCGCACGAGCTGACGCGCACTGTGCGGCGCGGCGCAGGCCTCTTTGGCTGCCACAGACGAGCTCGCTTCGGCAGCTGCAACACGTCGTCAACGCGCCCTTCAAGCCAGCCGAGCCGGCGCTGACGCGCACTGCACGGTGTGGCGCGGCGAGGTAGAGCGGCGAGGGACGCCTCTTTGCCACACATCGCGCCTCGGCAGCGGCTATACCTCGTCAATGAGCGAGGCCAGTAACATATCCCGCCGGCAGGAAAAGACCGCACTCGCTTAGATCACCGGCACGTCGGCGCCGTACATGTGGGCGTGGGCCGGGTCGATGCGGCGGAGGTCGGCGTGGAGCCGCGCGACCTCGACGTGCGTCGCCGCGCGCGGCGTCCGCAGGAGCAGCCGCAGGAGCGCGAGCGCGGGCCACTTGGAGCCCGGCTCGAGGTCCCGGAGCTCGCGGAGCGTCGCGATCTCCGCGTCGACGAGGTCCGCCTCGGCCTCGCAGCGGCGGAGCACGTCCGCGTGGTACCACCACGCCGACTGGTCGTCGGGCTCGCAGAAGAGGGCCTGCCTCGCGACGTCGAGTTCGCGGCGCGCGGTCTCGCGGTCGAGCGTCCGCGGGAGGTGCGCCGCGAGCTCGTGGAAGGCGCTGTAGTTGGAGAAGTTCGCGTCGAGGCGGCCCCGCGCGTACGCCAGCACGTCCGCCGGCGACTCGCCGGCCAGTCGGGACACGTCGCGGCGGTAGTTCCAGCAGTGGAAGTTGCGCTCGTCGAGCTTCAAAAATTCCGCGCAGAGCTCGAGCTCGGCCGGCGCGCGCGCGGGCTCGCGGCGGACCGCCCACAGACGGTGGTACCAGCTGCCGTAGGATTTCGGCTGCTTCTTCAGGCACGCCGCCGTCAGCGCGAGCTCCGGGCCGACCGCGACGGCGCCGCCGTCGCCCGCGCGCGCGAGGAGCATCTCCTTCCGGAAGTTCCACAGCGTGTGCACGTCGGGATTGACCGTCAAGAGCTTCTCGACGACGGCGAACGTCGCGTCGTCGTGCTTTTTGGCCGCCTTGGCCGCCAGCGCGATGGCGCTGAGCTTGCGGTAGTTCGCCGCCTTTTTCGCGAGGGCGGCGACGGCCTCGGCCGACGGCGGCTGCGTCTGCTTCTTGCGGCCGTGCATCGCTGCGTTTCTTGGAGTACCGCGGCGCGGACCGCGTCGAGCCGGCGTCGCTCGCGGGCGTCCGGAGAGCTCTCTGGCAGGGGTTCAAGGAGCAATGCAACAACTCACCTTGCCTTGAACGATGGCGTCGTCTCGGTCGTTCTCAGCGTTGCTAGCCCTCGCTCTTTGTGCAACAACATCGGCGCTCGTGCACACATCACCACAAAACCGTCGACTCTCCGGCCGGCGCGCCGCGCAGCCCGAGCGCTGGTCCTGGAGCGGCCCCGTGGTCCCGCCGCCCAAAACCTCGCTCCTCACGCCGCTCGATAAAGAATTCTTCGGAATCGCGGGTCCGGCCGTCGTGCAGTTCGCCGCGGAGCCCGTGGCGCGCCTCGTCGACACGGCCTACATGGGCCGCCTCGGCGCCGCGGCGCTCGGCGGCGCGGGCGCGGCGGTCGCGGCGCAGTACGCGCTGGGCAAGCTGTCCAACGACCCGCTCCTGCGCACGTCCATCAGCCTCGTCGCCGCCGAGGGCGGGGACGCGAGCGGCGCGTCCGTCGCCGCGGCGCTCGCGCTCGCGTCGGGCGTCGGGCTGATCCAGTGCGTCGGCACGCTCGCGGCCGCGCCGTTCCTGTTGAGCACGGTCTGCGGCGTGAGCGCCGCGTCGCCCATGTACGGCCACGCCCTGGGCTACCTGCGCATCGCGGCGCTCGGCGCGCCGACGGCGACGATCTGGCTCGTGACGAACGGCATCTTCCGGGGCCTCGGCGACACGGCGACGCCGCTGCGCTGGGCGCTCGCGTTCACGGCCATGAACGCGGTCTTCGACCCGATCTTCATCTTCCCGTTGAAATTCGGCGCCGCGGGCGCCGCGCTGGGCACCGCGCTCGCGCAGACGCTCGCGCTCTACCCCCTGCTGGCGGCGCTCGCGCGGCGCACGGGAAAGGCGTCCGTGCCGGATTTGTTCCGCTGCGACCGCGCGCTCCTGCTCGGGAGCCTCAGGAGCTACGCCAAGGCGGGGTCCCTCGTGCTGGTGCGGACCCTCGGCAAGATCTCGGCCTACTCGGTCTGCGCGCGCGAGGCGGCGAAGCTCGGCGCCGTCGCGTCGGCGGCGCACATCGTCTGCTTCACGCTCGGCGTCGCGACGACGCAGCTCTGCGAGGCCGCCGCCGTCGCGACGCAGTCGCTCCTGGCCCGCGAGTTCTTCGCGTCGAAGACGTCCAGGGCGAACGCGCGGCGCCTCGTGGCTTTAGGCCTCGGCGTCGGCGCGACGATCTCGACGTCGCTCGCGGCGCTGACCTTCGCGAACCGCAAGGCCGTCGTCGCGGGGCTGACGACGGACCCGGCCGTGCGCGCGGCCTGCCTCACGGTCTTCCCCCTCGTCATGGCCTGCCAGGCGCTCAAGGGGTTGGCGTACCCCGTGAACGGGTGCCTCATGGGCGCGCTCGACTGGTCCGCGGCGTCGGCGACGATGTGGCTCTCGAACGGCGCCTGCGCGCTCTCGCTGCTCCGCCCGACGCCGACGTCCCTCGTCAAGCTCTGGGAGGGCTTCGCCTGCCTCTTCGCCGTGCAGTGCGCCGCGGGCCTCGCGCGCGTCGCGTCGCGGACGGGGCCCTTCGCGCGGCTCAAGGGCGACGGCCGGGCGCCGGCGAGGTAGGGCTAACTTCCCCCTAGGCCTTACTGTAGAGGTGGATGGACCCGAGGACGGCGGCGGCGCCGGCGACGAAGGTCGGCGAGACGTGGAAGTCGAGGAAGAGGTGGCTCGCGAGGACGGAGATGACCATGGAGCCGCCCGTCGCGAAGCCCTTGAGGAGGTTGTCCGCGTAGGCGATGACGGCGGCCGTGCAGAGGCCGCCGCCGGCCTGGAGGACGACGGTGCACCAGACGATGGGCGAGAAGCCCGCGAGGGCGCCGCGGGCGCGGATCGCGTCGCCGTCCTTGAGCAGCGCGCCGGTAAACGCGATCGTCGAGGAGAACGTCGCCATCTGCGCGTTCCGCGCCCAGACGGAGATGGGCTTCCTCGCCGGCGGCGGCGCGTCGCGCGCGACGCGGCCCCGCGGCGGCGCTTTCGGCAGGGGCCGGCTGCGCTGCTTGACGACGCGCTCGAAGTAGACGGAGCTGAAGCCACTCGAGCAGCACGCCGCGAAGACCGCGGCGAAGCCGACGGCGAAGTTGACGCCGGGCTTGGGCGCCGACGGCCCCGTCGTCGCCGAGCCCACCGTCGCGAGGCCGGCCGCGAGGAGCGCGATGGCCGACCACTGCGCGGGCTTGAGCTCGCGCTTGAGGAGGACGACGCTGAAGAACGCCGTCGTCAGCACCTTCATCTGGTAGAGCACCTGGAAGACCGCGGGCTCCAGGTTCGACGCCGCGACGTACTGCAGGTTGTTCTGCACGGCGTAGAGCGCCGCGGGCACGAGGAGCACGTACGAGCCCGGCTCGGCGTACGCGTCGCGCGCGGCGCCGACGTAGCGGTCCGCGACGCGCGCGAGGAGGCCGCGGCCCGCCATGGCGGGCCGCGGCTCCTGGGCCTTGGCCGCGAGCGCCAGCGAGATGATCAGCTTGACGACCTCGGACATGACGACGGCCTCGGACGGGTGGTAGCGGTGCGCCGTCTTGCGCGTCCGGCTGTAGCGCATCGCGAGCGTGAGCGCGCTGTTCTGCACCATCAGGACCGCGAGCGAGATCGCCTTCGCGCGCTTCATTGGGGACGCGTACCAGGGCACGGCGGCATCGGCGCCGCCGCGGGCGGCAGTTGCTGACGTGCCCGGTTGCTGGCGTGCCCGCAGCGAGCTGCGAGTGCGCATATTTGGCAATGTCCTTGCTCTGGCTGCTGTGGCAAATAGCAGCAACAGCCGTAGGGCTTGCATTGGCTCGGAAACGGAGGCACTTAGTCTTGAACCATCGTCAAGTGGCCAGACGAGCAGTGAATCGCCGCAAGACCTTGCCGTCCGCCGCCAGCCTCGTCGCGGCCGCGAGCGCCCGCGCCGAACCGTCGCCGGCCTCGAACCGCCGCGCGCCACTCGTCGCAGTTCGCAGTTCGCCGCAGACCGCTTTCCGGCGCCGCGCGCCGCCGCCGCCCGGCGCCCGACCGCCATGCACACCTACTGGGTGCGGCTCAACGCCGTCTTCTTCTACGGGCTGAACGTGCTCTTGGGCCTGAGCGTCGCGGCCTGGTTTTCGTGTTTGCAGCAGGACCTGCACTTCAAGACGGAGCTCCCGCGGCCCGTCGTCGAGACGGTGCGCGTCAACGAGCTCTTGAGCCTCCGCGCGCACGGCGGCGTCGACCGCGCGCTGCTGAGCTTCGACCTCCAGGCGGACCTGACGCCGGCGTTCCACTGGAACCTGAAGCAGCTCTTCGTCTTCGTGCTCGCGGAGTACTACACGGAGTCGAACGTGCTCAACCAGGTCATCCTCTGGGACAAGATCGTCACGTCCGAGGAGGAGGCGCGGCTCGACGAGCGCAACGTCTACGTCAAGTACGCCCTCATCGACCAGACCAACGAGCTCCGCAACACGTCCGTCAACTACCTCCTCGTCTGGGACCACATGCCCGTGACGGGCCGCCTCTTCATGGAGCGCGAGACGGGCTCCACGTCCATGCTGCCCAAGGAGTACTTCTAGGCCCCGCTTCGTAACCCGTCTCACCGCGGCGGCAGGCACCAGGGCCGCGGGCGCCGGGTCCGCGCGGGGTCCGCGGCCGCGACCGCGCGCGGCGGCCGCGGCGCGAGCGCGGGCGCCGCGCCGCCGCCGAGGGGCCCGAGGAGCAGCTTGAGCACGAGGGAGTAGCGCGGCCGGTCCGTGCCCACGGGCGGCGACACGGCGTGGAGCGCGTCCTGGTCCAGGAGCACGACGCGGCCGGGCTTCGGGGCGACGCGGACCTCGGCGCCCGACGCGTCGCGGAACACGGTCTCCGCCCGCCACGCGTCGTCCCAGGCCGGGCTCAGATAGGCCAGCGCCGACACCCAGCGGGGCTGGCCCGGCGACCGGTTCACGTAGCGGCCGCGCGCGTCCGTCCACGCGCCCCGCGGGTGGCGCGCCGGATCCGCGTCGACGTGGAAATCGAAGGCCTCGCCCGCGACGGGCGCGTTGCCCGCGACGGCGGGGATGTCCGGCCCCATGGCCTCGCTCGGCATGGTGCAGACGTCGACGGAAGCGCCGTTGGCCTCGCGGAGCCAGGCCCGGACCGCGCCCGCGAGCCGCTTCACGGCGTCGCTCGCCGCGACGCGCGCCAGCGCCTCCGGCCGCAGGCCCCAGTGACCGCCCGTCTCGCCGGCGCTGTCGAAGAAGCGGCCCCGCGACCAGGTCCGCGGGTCCGGCGCGCCGCCGTCCCAGCCCTCGCCGCCGAGCTCCGCGAGCAGCGCCGCGCGGAGCGGCTCGTCGACGAGGCCGTCGACGACGGCGACCTCGGGGGCGTCCCAGCGCCTCTCCGCCCAGGCGCCGCCGGCGTAGCTCCCGGACGCGCCCGCGTCGACCCACGCGCCGTCGAGCGAGAAGTGGTCCGCGACGGCCGGGTCGACGGCGACGTCCGCGAACGGCGCGGGAATGCGCAGCCGGGCGACTTTTTCCGCGGCGGCGCCGAGGTCGCCGCCGCGCGCCACGAGCACGGGCGCGCCGCCGAGGGCGTCCGCGGCCTCGGCGATGGCCTCGAGCTCGTCGTCCGTCGCGGCCGCGAAGACGGCGACGCGGCGCTCGTCTTTCGCGACGGTGGGCTCGTAGTCGACGTCCGTCGCTTCGCGCGCGGCCGCGAGGAGCGCGGCGACCTCGTGGTCGCGGAGCGCGCCGCCGACGATGCACGCGGCGACGCCCGCGCGCCAGTCGCCCGCGGCCGCGCGGCGGCAGCGGAGCACGGACGGCGGCGGCGCGCCCCGGGACGACGCGCGCGTCGCCTTCGCCGGCTTGGTCGGGCCGAAGGCGCGCTCCGCGGCGGCCTCGAGGAGGGGGGCGTTCTGGGGCGTCCAGGCCGCGCTCAGGCCGCTCCAGAATTTCGCGTCGGCGACGGCGTCGAGCGCGCCGCGCCGCCGGCCCGCCGCGTAGTCCTCGAAGCTCACGCAGATCTGCCGCGGGTCGCCAAAGTAGCTCGCGAAGCCCGCGACGACCTCGTCGCGCGTGAAGCCGTAGGCCTTTTCCGCGGCGGCGACGACGCGTTCGAAGGCGCCGCGGAGCGTGTCGGACTTGGCCAAGGGCAGCGCGCCGAGGCCGCGCCACGTCGCCGCGCGCCGCTGCTCCAAGGGCCCGCCGCGGAACGCCGCGTGCACGAGCGGGCCGAAGCAGCGGCCGGGCCGCGCCGTGCGCACGACGACGAGGCACCGCCCGCGCAGGTCCTCGAGCACGGCGTAGTACTTTGGCGGCGGCGGCGGTGGTGGTGGCGTTGTTGGTGCGAGCGATGCTGTCGTCGGTGTTGCGGGTGCGAGCGATGCTGTCGCAGGCGCGTCCGCGTCCGTCGGCGCCGGCTCGGCATGCCTCATCCAGCCATGGGCTGCATGTCCATTTTGCAAAAGGGGATGCCAGCCTCAGGGCCAGCCTGGCCGGGGGTCTGCGGCCCGGGCGTGCTGTCAGCGTGCTGTGCAGGGCCTCGCCGCGGAGTGTTGGGCCTCCCCGCCGGCGTCGGCACCAGCGCGTTACGCGCCGTTCCTCGCGGACGCGCCGCCCTTACGCCCTTCGACGAGCGCGGCGCCGGCGACGGACGCGGCGACGCGCGGTTCCAGGTCTCGTCGACTTCCTCTCCGAGTCTGATCGCGGGCTGCTGCGCCTTGACCAGCCCCCTTCCGGACCCGCGCCGACGGCGGGACAAGTCAAGGTGCATCGCTTAGGAAGGCACGGAGCTTGGTCTCACATGCCGACTTCGGCGAAGGGCAAGGGGTCGACCGGGATGGAGGGGAGGAAGAGGCTGTCGTCGGGGACCAGCGCCTCGAGGAGGTGCTGGCTGATGAACTCCAGGTCGTGGGCCGAGAGGTCGTCGATGGACTCGTTGTCGTCGTCGCTGGACTTGCCGTCCTGCGAGTCGGAGTCCGAGACCACGTTGTCGTCGTCGGCGGAGAGGGGCGGGAGCTGGGAGGAGGCTTGATCGCGCGCTGGGGACACGATGCCGGGGAAGGTCTGCACTTTCGTCGTAGCCGCTTCTGGGCGTAAATAGGTGGGTTTAAAAGAACACTGCTGGTTCGATCTTGACGAGAGTGTAGCCGTCCGGCATCATGCCCTGTTTGAGGCGGTCGTTCTCGGTCTGCACGGCCGCCAGCTGCTGCTTGAGGGACTCAATGAGGTCCCGCTGCGACTGGTGGTGGCGCGCGGCCGATACACGATTCCGCTCCATGCGGGCTTTCTTCTGCGAGCGGGGAAAGGGGGTAAAATTGGGGGTTCGGGGGCGAAAACGTTCTTGTCAGCGGGAGCTCTCGTGCGAAGGGGGGCTCGGGGGACGGGCTCTCGACGGGCTCGGCCTCGCCGACGAGGTCGCCGACGGGCTCGAGCGCGCCGAGACCGGCTCGGGCTCGCCGGCGGCCTCGGGCGCCGAGACGAGCTCGGGCGCGAGGTCGCCGGTGGGCTCGAGCGCGCCGACGAGCATGCCGACGGGCATGCCGGCGGGCACGCCGAGGAGCTCGGGCTCGTCGACGGCCCCGCCGACGGGCTCGGGCACACCGGCGGGCTCGGCCGTGCCGACGGCCTCGAGCTCGACGACGGCCTCGAGCCCGAAGACGGGCTCGAGCTCGACGACGACGTAGGGGGTCGGGTCGGGGTGGGGCCCCGGCGGGTTGGAGGGGCGCTCGGAGATCCGCGGAACTCTTTTCGGCGAACCACAACCACCCGGAGGTTTTGGGGCTGGGGGGGGCCCTGGCGCTTGTGTGGCGCAGCGTGGAGGGGTTGGGGGGGGCGCCCGAGGTGTTGTGGGCGGCTCTCGTGGGGTCCCCGTATTTTTTTTTCGCGCGAAACCGCGCGAAACGGTTTTCGGGTTCGTCATCGATTTTTTTGCGGACGCCGGGCCGCGCCCTTTGCTCCTTTTCCTCGTCGTTGGGCGCAACGCGCTTCTGGTTGCCCATGGTCGCCTTTCGGTTTGTTCCGAGGTCGCGTAGCCGGTGTGAGGTTCCGACTACGTCGACGCAGCGGACCGAGGCAGGCGTCTCCGAGGAGCTCGCCGGGAAGGGCGACGTGACCGGGGTCGGTTTTGCATACGTGGAGCATGGTAGGCCTCAGCTGCAGGCGCAGGACGAGAGCCAGCGCTTAAGTTAGCGCCTGCCTCTCCGCCCTCCGAGCCCCCCCCCCTCGAGGTCCGCGCCGCCGAGACGATGCGCGCCGACCAGCGAGAATCGCCCCCATAGTCCATCGCGCTCTCAGCACCCCTCGACGCGCGCCGCGCGGGACCGCTGCCCGAGCGACGTCGCGCAGCTCGCCCACACCTCCGACACACGAGAGGGCCACCCAGTCCAGTTTAAAGATACCTCCTTAAAAAGCATCACCCTAGATCTCCCGGTTCAGGAACAGCAGCTTCGCCTTGCCGCCGCGGAGGAGCGCGGCGAGCCGCGGCGTCGGCTGCCCCCGCTGCTTCGCGTCGGCGATCGCGTGCCGCAGGAGCGCCGCGGCGCCCTCGACGGACGTGCAGGCGTCCAGGTCCGCGGGCAGCAGCGCCTTCTCCGGCGGCGGCGGCGGCGGCGCCTCGGCGTCGTGGAGCGGGTTTTTCGCCGGCTTCCGGCCCTTCTTGTCCGACGGCGACTGCTTCTTCGGCGACTCGAGCCGGGGCGAGTTCGTCCGCGAGCCCGGCGGCGCCGGCGCCTGCGCCGCGGCGTCGCAGAGCGCCTGCGCGGCGACCTTGGCGTCGAACGCGCGCGCCGCGGCCTTCTCCAGCAGCTCCCGCGCGGCGCGGGGCAGGCCGACGACGCAGGGGAGCAGGCTGCCGTCGTCCTCGCTCACCTTCTTCTTCTTCTTCCGCTTCTTCGCCGCGCCGAGCGCGAGGTTCACCGCGCGGTCGACGTCTGCGGCTTTCGCGACGTCCAAAAACAGGGGCGCGACCTCGTCCTCGTTGCTCCGCGCGCGGCGCGCGGCGCGGCCCGCGGCCGTCGGCCGGTCGCCGATGAAGGCGCGCATCTCCACGCTCCGCGACGCCTTGTTGGCGACCCGCGAGATGCGGCAGGCGTAGCGGCACAGCCGGACGCCCCGCAGCGCGAGGAACGGCGCGCTCAGGTCGATGAGCGCGCCGATGAAGGCGGCGACGACGATGACGTTGTCGAGGACGTTCTCTGGCCTGAGCAGCTCCGCGCGGTCGAAGGCGAAGCATCGCAGCGCGACCTCGCCGATGAACAAGGTGCTGATGCCGAGCTCGGCGAGGTCCAGCGCCGCGATCGTGCCCTCGGTCACCCACGGCAGCATCTGCCAGCCGAACAAGACGAGGTCGAGGCAGGTCAAGAGAGCGACGCACATCCAGAACGGGACGCCCTCCACAAAGGCCGCGACCTTGGCGCGGCTGCCCGTCGGCCGTCGGGCCGACTCGCCGTACGGGTCGGCGACCTCGCGCATCATCGCTGCGGCGAGTGCCGCGTTGGGCCGTTCACCGCCGGCAGCGTTTGCAGCGCGCACGTCGACGACCAAAACTTTGGCGGCTCGGACGTCGCGTCGCCGGAGCGCCGGCGCCGCGGCGGGGCCTGGGCCCCCCGCGACCGGAGGCCTCCGCGGGACGTCGTCGCGACGACCCTTAAAAACCATCACACCAGCGGCGAGAAGCCGACGCCCGGCCGGTCCCCCGCGCCGCGCCCCCCGGGCGTCGCGAAGGAGCCGGACACGTCGACGATCATGTCGTCGTCGCTGTCGTGCTCGTCGTCGTCGTCGTTCCACCGCTCCGCGTCGGCCTCGAGCGCCGCGAGCTCCGGGAGCGTGCGGCACATGGCCGCGACGGCGAGGAGCGCCGCCGCGGAGCCGAGCGCGTCGAGCGCGCCCGACGCGGCCGCGATGGCCCAGAGGAACGCGGACAGCGTCTGGGAACGGTCGTGGAACGAGAGCGCGGCGCCCAAGATCGTCGGCAGCAAGACCGACCAGACGACGAGCGACACGCACATGTCGAGGGTCTTCGCGACGAGCACGCGCGGCAGCTTCTTCAGGAGCTTCGTCGCCGTGAGCGCGCGGCCCTTGCAGCTCTTCGCCGCCGCGACGACGATCACGCAGGAGCAGAACCGCGCCGCGAGCACGCGTTGGAGCGCCGACGAGAAGGAGAACAAGCCCGACGCCGAGAACGCGTAGTAGGCGATCGTCGCGGAGAGCCAGAGCGCCGACGCGAAGAAGATGTGGACGCGCGTCGTCCACGCGAGCCAGTGGCGGGCCGAGACCTGGGACGCGCGGCGTAGGCTCGAGTCCGAAGCTCTCGAACGCGCGGCGTAGGCTCGAGTCCGAAGCTCTCGAATGTTATTTGCCAGGTCGAAATCTCTCGAAAATGCGGTGTGTTCAGATCTCTCGATAATGCCGTGTGTTTGCCAGGTCCACAAAGTCTCTCGACAATCGCCGTGCCGCGTATGTCCACGTTTTCTCGAGACGCCGGCACGATACCTCGTCGCTCGCGAACGCGTCGCCGCACCAGGCGAGGAAGAGGCCCCGCTCGCCGTCCTTGGGCCGCAAGGCCGCGCAGCACATGCGGCACCACTTGCGCAGGCGGCACCAGCGCCGCCGCCGCCGCTTCCGGTCGCGGCGCCGCGCGCGCACGGCGCCGGCGTCGAGGACGCGCATCGCCGGGGGTTCCTCCTCGTCGTCGTTTTTGATCTCGAGCTCGAGGGGCGCGAGTGTCGGGCCGTCGTGCGGCGTCACGTCCGTCGGCACGAGCATCTTCCGCACCTGGCTCGCCGCGCTCATCTCCTCTTTCGTCTCCTCGTCGCCGTCGCCGGCCGCGGGCTCGAGGACCATGGCGCGGACGCGCGCCGCGGCCGACGCGGCCGGCGCCGAGAGCTCCGCGCGGACGCGCGCCGCCGCCGACGCGGGCGGCGCGGCGAACGCCGGCTCCGGGAGCGGCGGCGCCGACGGCTTCGCGGCGCCGGCGAGCAGGTCCCGCACCGCGGACGCCGCCGACGGCCGCCTCGCCACGGGAAGCGGCGCGACGGCCGCCGGAGAGTGCGGCGGCGCGGGCGCGGGCGCGCCGGTGACCACGGTCCGGAGCGGCGCCCAGTCCTCCTCGGGCACGGGCGGCGCGCGGGGCAGCTGTCGCGGCGGCGCCGCGCGCCGCGGCGCGCGCTCGGGCTCGACGCTGCTCTGGGGCGTGAACTGGGCGGGGAAGATGAGGTGCGGCTTCTCCTCCGGCGACGGCGGCCGCGGCGCCTTGACGTCGGGCTCGTCCCAGCGCGCCGGCCGGCTCGCCTTGCTGTCGTCGCGCGCCTTGGGCCGCAGCAGCTTCATGCGGGGCAGCGGCTCGTCCGAGCGCGCCGCCGGCGACGCCGCGTGCGGCTCGTCCCAGCGCGCCGCCGGCGAGGCGAGATTCACGAGCGGGCTCTCGAGCGACGGGGCCGCGACGGCCGAGTCCTCGCGCGGCCGCGTCGGAGCGCGCGGCGACGCGTAGCGGGGCCGCTCGCCGACCGAGTCCTCGCGCGGCCGCGTCGCGACGCGCGGCGACGCGTAGAGCGGCCGCTCCGGCGTGTGCGCGGCCGCGAGGCTCGCCGGCGAGAACGGCTCGGGGGCCGAAGCGAAGAACGGGTTCTCCGGAGGAGCCACCCGGACGACGCGCGGCGACGCGTAGAGCGGCGTCTCCGGCGTCTCGACGACCGCGGGCGGCGCGCGGAGCGGCGGCGTCGCGACGGCCGCCGGCGCGTACGACGCGGGCGGGATGGCCGCCGCGGGCACTTCGGCAATGGGCTGCGGTCGAGGCGAGACGTAGCGGCGCGGCGTGTATTTCGGCGTTTCAGGCACTGACACGTCCGAGTCGGCGGCCGGCGAGGTGACCCATTGCTCCAGCGCCTTGGCAGCCTCCTCTAGGGCAGCGTCTTCGTCCATGCTACCGGTGCTGCCCGCGGCAACAACGAGGCACTTGCAGGCAAAGGCTGACCAAAGCTGACCAGTCAGGACTGGCATGGGCGCGCGTGGCGTGGGCATGCTCGCGCTCGCATGGCTGACCACCGCAGCAGCGCTCGTCGCGCCGCGCCGGCAGCTCCGCCAGCCGATGGCCATGGCCGCCACCGAGGTCGTGCAGTTCACGCGGGATTTGCGCGTCAACGACCACGGCGGCCTGCGCGCCGTGGCGGATCCGGCGCGCGGCGTCGAGGCGTGGGCGCCCGTCTACGTGGGCCGCGACACGACCGAACCGGCCGTGGCGCGGGCGCTCGGCGAGCTCGACGCCGAGCTCGAGGCGCGCTACGGCGCGCGGCTCGCCGTCGTCGACGGGGACCCGGAACGCGACCTCGCGCGCGTCTGCGAGGCCGCGGGCGCGTCCGTGGTCCACGTCTGCGCCGACGACCCGTGCTCGACGCCGTCCCGCGCGTCGACCGCGCGCGCGCTCGAGGCCGCGGGCCTCGACGTGGCCGAGTGGACCGCGCCGCTCCGGGCGCCCGCGGGCCGCGTCGACAGATTCGACGACTACCGGTCGACCCTCGGCGACGTGCTGGAGGCCCACGACGCCCCGGCGTCCATGCCGGCCAGCGTGGACATCGGCTTCGCGACGCCGCCGCCGGAGGCGCGCGCGGGCGCGTCGTCGTCCGCGCCGTGGTCCGAGGCCTCGCTCGCCTGCTGCGGCCTCCGATCGGCCCGGGACGCGCTCGACGCCTACCTGGGCCAGGGCCGCGCGGCCTTCGCGAACGCGCGGCTCTCCGGAAAGAAGGCGAAGACGACGAACTCGCTCTACGCGGCGTCGCTCGCGTGGATCGTCGGCGAGGGCGCGCCCGCCGACCGCCTCGCGTTCCGCGAACCCGCGGAGCGCGCCTTCAGCGAACCGCTGGCCCTGGGCTGCCTGAGCATGCGCGAGGTCCGCGGCGCCGCGGCGCGCGCCGGCGCCCTGTCCCTGGCGACGACCAAGGGCAAGGGCTGGCCGACGGTTTTCTTCCGCTCGGAGACGGCGCTCCTCGACGTCGTCGAGTGGAAGGAGTTCCACCGCCTCGTGGCGACGACGCTCGAGGGCGACCGCGGCGAGGGCGCGACCTGGTTCCGCTGGGAGGGCCACCTCTGCCGCTACCTGACGCTCCGCGACGACGCGGCGGACGGCACCCGGCCGCCGCTCGTGCTCGTGCACGGCTTCGGCGCGTCCGCGGACCAGTGGCGGCGCCTGGAGCGCGCGCTCCCGTCGAGCGCCGAGGGCGGGCCCGCGAAGGTCCTCGCCGTCGACATCCTCGGCTTCGGGCTCTCGGCGAAGCCGGGCGTGAGCTACACGCAGCACCTCTGGGAGCAGTACATCGCCGACTTCCTCGCCATGGTCGCGCCGGGCCCCGGCGACCGCGTCGTCGTCGCGGGCAACTCCATCGGCGGCGGCCTGTGCTCCGGCGTCGCCGCGAACAGCGACAAGGTCGCGGGGCTCGTGCTCTGCAACTCCGCGGGCGTCATCCTCGACGACGCGAAACCGGGCCAGCTCGACGTCAAGGACGAGACGCTCCGCGGCGACCTCAAGCCCTACGGCGGGCCGCCCCAGGCCGCCCTCGACGCCTTCGGCGAGGCCGTCATCGCGGGGCTCTGGCCCAAGATCCCCGAGCTCCTCGTCAAGTACTACGACAACAACCCCGCGAACGCGGACGACGCGCTCGTCGCCGCCATCAGCCGCGACGCGCTGGACCCGGGCGCGGCGAACGTCATCGGCTCCGGCGCGAAGCTCCCGCCCCAGCGGTCCCTCAACGAGGACTTTGCGGCGTACCGCGGCCCGATCCTCGTGCCCCAGGGCGCCTACGACGGCGTCACGGGGCCCGACCTCGCCCAGAAGCGCGCGCGGGACCTCGAGACCATCCGGCCGGGCATCGACGTGACCCTCCTCGACGCGGGCCACTGCCCCCACGACGAGACGCCGGACCTCGTCGCGGACGCCGTCGCCGCGTGGTGGCCCAAGGCCGTGGCGTTCGCCGCCGAGGCGTCCTAATCTCGCTCTGCGGTTCCTGGGGCCGGCTCTCTGCGGTTCCAGGGGTCGAAGCCGGCGGACCCCCTCCCCCGACGGGGTCGCGCCCCCCGACCGACGTCGTCGGTTCTTCGGATGCTTGGTACGAGGTTACGAACGTGGGGGTTTGAGCGCGCGCCTAGTAGTCGTCGCCGCCGCCGCCCTCCTCGCCGCCGAACATGTCCATGCCGCCGCCCATGTCGATCTCCTCCTCCTCTTCCTCCTCCTTCTTCTCCTCCTCGGCCGCCGCCTCACCGCCGCCGCCGCCGCCGCCGCCGCCGCCGCCGCCGCCGCCGCCGCCGCCGCCGCCGGCGGAGAAGAGCAGCTTCTCCATGTTCTTGCCGAGGAACTTGGACATGATCGTCGGCCAGTAGGCCTCGACCTCGTTGCCCGTCGCCGTGATGAGCTCCTTGATCTTGTCGCCCGTGAGCTCCGCCCCGGCGTCGTAGAGCGCGAGCGCCGCGTACGACGTCACGTACTCGTCCTTCTGGGCCTTCGTGAGAGACTCCATCCTGTTCCCGGGGTACGACAGCAACTACGTCGAGCGGAGTTGCCTACATAAAACGCCGCGGTGAGGGCGCTGTCCACCCGGAGCGCGCGCGCGTCGCGGCACGTCGTCGGAGCGCGCGCGCGTCGCGGCACGTCGTCGCGGCACCTCTCTCCCCGGCTGTCCGCCGCGTCGGCATGGTCGCGCGCGGTTCGCCGACCCCCAAATTCGCTGTCGGACGCCGCCCATAAGCGCACAGATTAAGTCGTCGCCGAGTTGAGAGCGAGCTGCCGAGCGCCGGGGGTCGAGGGCAGGGTTAGTGTCGGAGCACCGACGACGACCGCGCGGCGCGCGCGCGGGCGCCTAGTTCCACGCTCTACGCGGCGCCGTCCGCGTCGCAGCCGACGCCCCCCCCATTCGCGATGGGCACGAACACGATCGTGCCGATGCTGTCGACGAGCACCGACTCTGCGCACGTGCGCGTCGCGTGGCCGGGCTCACTGGCCGGGCACCATCGTCTCGCCCAACCCGGGAATGAAGTCGAGTAAATTCGGGTTGTTCGTCGCCGCCATGTGGGAGGCGACCTTCGCCACGACGCCGTAGATCTGCCTGTCGACCTTGGTGCGCATGTAGTCGCCCTGCGGCGGCATCGACACGTCCACTGGCAGCCTCAGGCTGAGGACGACTCGGATCCGGTCCCATGCGCGCTCCGCGGCGTGCTGGCCTACACGATCGCCGAGATTCTCCGCGAGGCGTACAAGAGCGGCGCGCTCTCACTGGAAAGCAAATACATCCACCACTTCGCGGCCAAGGACAAAGGCCAAACCTGGCACAAGCTCGTCGCCAAGGTCAAGAACAACTAGAACCTCCACCGCAGCCGGACGAGACGTAGCCGTCGCAGATAGCACCAGCAAGCCGGCAGCGACGACAAACAACAAACACCTTACGCCACCTCCGGCAGCTCCTCGTGGAACCACCCGGTACACGCGACGCGCGGCCGCGCGGCGGTCACGGGGAGGACCTCGTGGGGCACGGCGACGCTGTCGAAGATCACGAGCGTGCCCGCGCGCGGCGCCACGTCGAGCACGGTCTCCCCCGCCAGCGGCGACGCGCGCGGGTCCGCGACGGCGCCGACGACGGGCTCGAAGCCCGGCGGCGCCGCGTCGAGCATCCGCCGCGCGTCGTCGAACGGCGGCGCGACGGCGGCGTCGCCCGCGTAGAGCACGTGGCGCATGTCCGCGTCGTCGCCGAGGAACACGGGGCCCTCGGCGGCGCCGCTCGGCAGCCAGCCGACCTGGACGTCGCCGCCGCGCGCGCCGACGGCGGCCGCCGCGAGGCCGCGGCTCCGCTCGTAGCAGCGCAGCGCGCCGCCGTCGGCGTCCGCCCAGCCGTCGTTCAGGTAGACGAGCCAGGTCACGGACCGCCGCGTCGGCAGGCGCCAGCCCTCGCGGCCCTTGACCTCCTCGTGGCGCTCGTCGATGTGCCGTTTCAAGGACGCGAGCGGCTCGTACCAGTTGTACGTCGTCTCGTCGCCCGCCGCCGCGCCGCGCGAGCCGAGCGTCGGCCGCCCGAGGGCGCGCCGCGCCTCGGACCGGAGCGCCGCGAGGCGCTCGCCGAAGGCGGCCCGCGCGGCGACGTCGCCCGCGTCCGCGGCCCAGCCGGCTTTGTACGTCTGGCGGTCGCCCGCGGAGAAGCCCTGCTTCGCGCGCGGCTTGCCCGTGCCGGCCTCGTACAGGCCGTCGCCGCGGAAGAGGCCCTGGGCCTTGAGGTCGCAGGCGTCGGCGCGCAGCGCCGCGCAGAGCTCGGGCGAGAGCCAGTCGCGCTCGACGTGGACGGCGCCGCGGGCGATGCGGTCCCAGGCCGCGGTGCTCAGCTTTTTTTGCGGCGCGGCGACGCCGTCCGTGATGTATGCGAATGAGAGTGCCACGACAGCGCGCAGCATGCTGTCGTGCTGCGGCTGGTGGTTGCGGCGCCGGCGTCTGCTGCTGCCGGTCTCTGCAACCTCGCTGCAACCAAGCATCAACGAGGCCTTCAACGACGCGGCAATGGGTGATCGTCGCGACCTCTTCAGCGAGGAGCCCACCCAAACCCACCGCAAAGCTAGTTCGTTACGACGCCGACCGCCAGGTGCCGCCGCCCGACCACGCGCCGGCCGTCAGGCTCGCCATCTGCGCGGCCACGACGTCTACGCACGCGTCCGAGTCGCTGTTGACGAACGAGCCCAGGCCCTCCGCGGCCGCGAGCGCGGCCCAGTGCGCCTCCGCGGTCACGAGGTCCGCCTCCACGTCCATGTTGTTCTTCGCGCCGCGGCCCTTGAACAGGTAGAGCCGGTCGTCGTGGACGTAAAAGACGGCGGGGTCGACCGTGTCGAGCGCCAACTCGCACACGGAGCCCTCGGCGTCGGCGCCCGTGAGCGCGTACGCACAAAACCCGCCGAGGCGCGGCGCGTAGGATTCCGGCGACGCGACGAAGGCGTCGCGGTTCGCCGCGCTCGCGAACCAGTACGGAACGCCGTCGTGCGCCGCGGAGAACGCCGCCGACCCCTGGCGGTGCGCGTCCTCGGCGAAGTAGGCGACGACGTCGGCGCCGTCGAGCGCCGGCGCGTCGAGGCCCGCGCGGCAGCCGGCGACGGCCGCGTCGTAGCACTGCGACGCCCAGCTCGTCTCCAGGAGCTGCGCGTCGGCCGCGTACGCCGACGTCGCCGCGCGCGCGAGGGGCACGGCGGCGTACATGCCGCAGAGGCAGAGCGCCGCCGGCAGCGCGAGCGCGCGGCGCTTCGACGGCGCCGCGGCGAGCAACAGCTCCTCGTCGCCGTACTCGACGGCAGCCCGCGCCTTCGCCCGCTCGCGCTCCTCGGCGCGCCGCGTCTCCAGGTGCAGGAACTGGTCGTCCTTCTCCTCGTCGCTCTCCATGCTCTCGTACTCCATGGAGATGACCTTGCCCACGCGGTGCTGGCTCCAGTCGACCATGGCTGACATGCCGGCGGAAGCGCGCTTCCTGATCGAACCGGCGAATGGGCAACTTCGTAGCTCAACGTAGGCCTCAACGTCGCCGGCGGCACGCCAGGCCTGGGCAGCGGCAATGTTGGTACATCCCACACGGAACGTCCGGTCGAGCGCCGTTGGGGGCTCGGGTTTCTACAGGCTGAGACATCTGTTCAATGCGTTAAGCGATCCCTCCGGGGCAGCTGCCGCGGCACACGCCGTGCGATGCCGGCCATTTCGACCAACTGCGCGTGTCTCGGGAGGTAGCGGAGCTGGAGCGCCAGCGTCGCGGGGCGCGCACGACCGGCGCCCGCGCATCGAAGGCCGCGGGCACGTCGAGGACGTCGTCCCGGCGCTCCGCGCCGATCTCCGCGAGCGCGTCGGCGACGCGGCTGCCCTCGACGTCGGCGTGGGCGGCGAGCTTGGCGAGGACGTCGGCGCGCCGTGGATCTTGAGGAGCGCCGCGGAGGCGTGCGCGAGCGCGGGGCCCGGCGGCGCCAGCGGCAGGTCCGCGGGGGGCGCCGTCCGAGCGCGCCGCGGCGACGGAGCGCAGGGCCGTCGCGCTGTCGCTGAAGGGGTGCAGGAGCCGGCGCCGCGGGTGCGCCGCCAGGGCCGAGCTCGTCGACGCGCACGAGCGCCTCGAGCCGCAGCGCGCCGCGGTCGTCGACACCGAAACTGCGCGACGCCGTGGGATCACGACGAGTTCGCGCTGGCCCGGCGGCATGAGCCGCAGCCGTGCGGCACTCGTTCGAGATTAACGTCGCACGTGCGACCGCGCCGCGTCGACGACGTCGGGAAGTCGTCGGCCGTCGCGCCGCCGTTCCGCGGGAGCGCGCGGCGAACGACGGGCGGCGCTGCCCGTCGGCGGAGCGAAGCGCTCCAGTGTGTCGGCTCCGCTCCGGCGCGGCCCAGCGCGGCAGCGCCGCGTCGCGAAGGTTTGCTGCGGCGCGAGCTCAGCCGCGAGCTGCGTCGGCGCGTGACCACGATTGCAAGTCGATCTGCCCGTCGACCGCCGTCGCAGCTCGCGGTCGCGGCGCTCTTCGCGCGCGCGCGCGTCGACGACGCAGCCGGCGCACCGGAGCAGCGTGTGAAGGCCGCGCCGGGTCGGGTCGCGGGTCGGGCTGCGGGGCAGCCATCGCAAATGGCGGAAGTCGGGGAGCGGAATATAAGCTCTCCTTTTAGGGCTCAAACAGCCGACGTTGACATCGTTGCTCCTGAAGCACAACGTTTGGTCGCAGGTCTTTTCACGCGATCGCGCTCGCTTCCACGCACCGAAAATCGACGCCGACGCTACCACGCACCGACATCATGGGCAAGAACCAACGCAAACCGCACAAACAAGGCCGGAACACCCACCGTTCGGGTAAATCGGGTTCATCAAGCCCAGAAGTCGTCGTCGCCGACGACGAGCCAGTCGAGAAGCTTTGGCCGAAGAACCTCCCGCCGCCCCCGCCGGTCTTCGTCGAAGGCTGGGAGACGCGCGAGAGTGCCCGAGAGCGCTTCAAAAATGCCAAAAAGGACCTCCTCGACCGTGCGCGGTACTACGACCTCGTCGAGAAAGTCTCGCTCTCGCGCGCGACCATGAGCGAAATCGAGGTGGCGAAGTGGTTCGGCATCCTCAACTACGACGTCGCGCGCCGGCCGCGTCCCGCTACTCTCGCGTTTCGACGAATTCGTCCCGACCGTCGCTCTCGTAGGTCCGCGGCGACAAGGGCGACGGGATGATGAACATGGACAACTGCTGCATCCAGTGGGCCGCGTTCAAGCTCTGGCGCTCCATCGCCGCCGGCGCCGACGCCGCGAAGGCCATCGCCGACGCCGGCGTGCTCTTCGACAACTTCCTCTTCCGCATGGAGGTGTCGCGCGGCAAGAAGCGGCTCTGCCCGGCCGAGGAGTTCGTCGCGCTTTGCCGCGGCGACATCGCCATCGCCACGGAGCTCGCGACGCTGCACCGCGACTACGTCGTCGCCGCGCTCGCGCTGAACGTCGCCGCCCGCGGCGCCAAGGCCAACGTCGTGTCCTTCGGCGACGTCGCGGAGGCCTACGTCGCCAAGCAGCTCGTGCCGACGGGCCTCGTCGACGTCGTGGGCCGCTTCCCCCACCCGGAGGCGCTGCTCTCGATCAAGGGCGACATCCAGGAGAAGATCAAGAACGGCAAGATCTTCAACGCGCCCACGAAGCGCGTCATCTACGTCGCCGCGGACTCTGCGGCCGCGGCGATCGCGCGGATCTGCGGCGTCGTCGTCGTCGTCACGTTCCACGTCGACCTCTTCGAGGGCCACGGCGACCTGCTCGGCGAGCTCGCCAAGCTGCGGTCCAAGAAGATGCAGGACGTCTGGGCGTCGCTCTCCGACGAGGAGTACGCGGCCTGGTGCGCGAACCTCGCGGACGTCTGGGCCTCGTACTCCGACGAGGACCGCGGTGCGCGGTGCGCGAACATCGGCGCCGGCGTCGCCGCGAGCTGGGCCTCGCTCTCCGCCAAGGACCGCGCGGCGCGCTGCTCCGCGATCCGCGAGGCCGCGGCCGCCATGTCCGCCGAGACCAAGGCGAAGCTCGAGGCGACGCGCAAGGCCAACGGCAAGGCGCAGTTCGCGGAGGGCAAGTGCCCGGGCCTCGTCAAGAAGGGCGACAAGTGCACGGCCGCGGCGAAGAAGAAGATGAGCGCCGCGTCCTCGAAGCCGGGCGCGAAGCGGATCTACTGCCCCGGGTGCTGCGGCTACAGCGCCGCCGCGGCCCACGGCGGCCTCATGCGCGTCCACTTCGGGCTCGCGTCCCTGCCCGTCACGTCGAAGCGGTGCGTCCCGGTCAAGAAGAACGCCGACGGCGAGCTCTGCAACGGCCTCCAGGTCGCCCGCAACGCGGTCGCCACCGGCTACGCCCACGCCCTGCCGGCGACCTACACGAGGGCCGGCGACCTCAAGACGCAGGCCGACAACCTCAAGACGTGGGCCAGTTGACTGGTCCAAGTAGATGGCCTAGCCTGAGTAATTAGGTCTTCGCGGCGGCCCAGGAGACGGCTCCGCGGTCCGCGCCGCGGCGATGTCGACGTCGTGTGCGGGGTCGTTCGGCTGGGGGCTCTTCGGCCTCCGTGTAGCGCCGCGTCTCCGCGCCAAAGCGACGCTGAAGCCGTAGCCGGGCAGGTCCACGAGGTACCAGCGCGACGGCTCGCGGCCGCGATCACCCGCCCGCGTCCAGCCCGCGCGGTCCGCGTCGCCCCCGGCGCACTCTTCGCCGTCGAAGCGCCGCCGCCGCGGCGCCGGAGAGGGCGCGTCTCGGCGTCGCCGTCGCCGGGCGCCGGCGGCCTCGGCGACGTAGCAGCGCGACGGCTCGCGGCGGCAGCGGCGGCGCGCCCGCGACCTGCCCGTGACGCGGCCGAGGACGACGCGGCCGTCGAAGTCGCGCGCGACGCGCTGGCCCACGTACTCGAAGGAGCCGTCGTCGAGGGACCACTCGTCGTCCTCGTCGACGCGGCGGCTCCGCGGGCTCCGCGGCGGCGGCGCCGCGGGCTCCGGCGCGGCCGGCGGCGGCGGCGACCGGTCGCCGAGGAGCTCGCGCCGCGCGAGCTGCGCCGTCGCCGGCAGCACGGGCCGCGCGCCGTCGCCGTTGGGCCGCGCCTTCTTCGGCGGCCGCTCGTCGCCGCGGACGTTGCGGTACGCGAGGCCGCCGTCCTCGAGCGCCGAGGGCGCGGGCATGGCCTCCGCCGGCGGGCGGCCCGCGGGCCGCACGGCCTGCTCGAGGGCGGACACGCGGCTCGTGAGCGCGCCGAGGCCCCGCTCGATGGCCGCGAGGCGCCCGAGCTGCGCGTCGACTGCCATTTGGAGCCAGACGCGGAGCTCGGCGCCGTCGTCGCTGAGCGTCCGGTCGAGGCGACTCTCGACGGCGTCGATGCGCTGGTGCACCTCGGCGGCGAGGGCCGCGAAGGCCGTCGCGTCGACCTGGGGCGCGAGCAGCGAGCCGTCGACGGCCGCCGCGACGCCCCGCGGCCGCGGCCGCGGCCGGCGTGGAAGTCGCCAAGCAGCACCGGCAAAAAGCGCTGCGCGCTCGACCCGCCGCCGACGCGCCGCAACGCTCGCCATGGCGACGCCCGACATGCAGAAATCGATGCGCATGCAGTACCAGATCCGCGAGAACGCGAAGCAGCAGAACGACACGATGATGTCCTTCGCGAGCTGGCAGAAGGACATCGGCGAGAAGGACCGGCAGCAGCGCGAGAAGTCGGCGGCGCCGCTGCCGCCCGTGCGCGGCGGCGCGCGCGTCGGCGTGCGCAACTCGGCCGCCGGCGCCGCCGAGTGCGCGGACCTTGCCGCGATGCCGCGATGCTGCAGAGCACCATGCCGCGATGGTGCAGAGCGGCCGGGCGCCGGTTAATGGGCAGCTTCTAGCACCGTATCGTCGTTAGACGCAGCCCGCGCTGCGAGATGACGACCTGGGAGCAGGTGGCGGCGTGCTGGAAGGAGTCGGACGACCCCGACGACTTTGACGTCGCCGTCCTCGAGGAGGTGCTGCCCGGCGGCAAGGACGACGCGTCCAAGGAGCGGCGCCAGGCCATCTGGAAGGCCATGGACAACAACGGCAACAGGTTTGTCTCCCTCGCCGAGTACGACGGCTGGTTCAACCAGCACACCATGGCCTACGAGGGCTCCAAGGGCTTCAAGCCCGACGCGGGCAAGGCGTCGATCTTCACGTACGCGCGGCCGTGCCTCATCCGCGCGTTCAACCTCGCCAACGGCGTCGCCGACGACCCCAAGGATACGAAAAAGAAGAAGGGCGCCCTCGACGGCGACGACTACGTCACGAAGAACGAGCTGCGCTGCCTCATGGTCGCGACGCAGTCCGCGATGAAGATCTACCGCCTCTTCGACATCGCGGACACGTCCGACGACCGCCGGTGCACCCAGGACGAGTGGGACTCGCAGCTCGACAAGATGAACGAGGAGCTCCGGGAGTACGGCCTCGCCGGCGACCTCACGTCGGCGGACTTCGACGTCGTCGACGCGGACGGCGGCGGGTCGATCCTGCTCGACGAGGCGGTCCACTACTTCCTCACGCGCCTCTGCGACGACCCGGCGCTCCTCGCCGAGGGCGTCGAGGAGGCCGCGGAGCTCGCGAAGAAGAGCGCCAAGAACATCTCCAGCAAGAAGAAGCCCGCGGCGAAGAAACGGGACCGGCGGCCGTCGGCCGCCGCCGCGCCGAAACCCGCCGCGCCCGAGCCCGCCGCGCCGAAACCGAAGCCCGTCGCCGCGCCCAAGCCCGCGGTCCCGCAGCCCGCGGAGCGGCTGGACCACGTCGAGGACGTCGAGGTCCCGCCGCCGCCGCCGCCGCGCGCGGCCGCGCCGCCGCCGCCGCCGGCCGCGCCCGCGGCTCCCCCGGCCGCGCCGGCCGCGCCCGCGCGGGCGCCCGCCGCGCCGCTCGCGGACGCGGGGCTCCGGGTCTGCTACAACGGCGTCGAGGTCGTGCTGAGCAAGGCGCCCCTCGCGGACCACGCGGTCATCAACTCGCCGCTGTGCCTCGAGTTCAACGGCATCAAGGTCACGATCGAGAACGCGGCCGCCGCGGGCCTGCGCGGCGCCGACGCCCTGCCGCCGGACCTGCTGCCCATGCCGGCGTTCGTCGAGGAGCCCGTCGTCGCGCCGCCGCGGCGCCGCCGCGCGCCGCCGCCCCTGGACCCGACGGCCGCGCTCCGCGTGACGGGCTCGGCCTGCGCGACGCCCCGCGAGTCGCGCCGCCGGCCGTCGCCGCGGCGCCGCAGCCACGACGGCGCGCACCGGCGCGAGCCGCCCGCGGTCCTCCCGAGCGGCTGGAGCCGGAAGTGGTGCCCGCGGAAGTCGCGCTACTACTACCTCGACCACGCGACGAAGACGACGACGTGGCAGCACCCCCTCGAGTCGCGCCGCGCCACCACCGTGCGCGCCACCACGGACCCCTTCGCGGACCTCTTCGACTACGACGACCTCGCGCGGCGCCACCGATAATCGTCGCATGTCGCCGAATAACGGAAACCTCAATACGGTGTTGACTCTCGAATCTCTTCGCCCGAATCAAGCTCTCAACATGTTGAAGCTCAAAATCCAAAACCTCCGCCCGACCCCTCTCCTCCATCCGGTCAGGCCTGCGCAGCTCGACCTTGCAATGGAGTAAGGCCCGGGCTGCCCGTCGGAGTCGCTGGAGAGCCCGTCACGATGCGGAATTCGTCGAGTTCGCCCGTCAATGGGGCGGCGATCCTCCCCAACCGGCTCTACTACGTGGCCGTCCGCGACGGGTGAGGCTGCCCGCGTCCGCCCATTTCCGACGCGCTGCAACGCCCGTCCCGGCCCGCCCGTGCCGCGCGCGGGGCGCGCGCGGACGGCGCGCGGCGCCCCGCGTCACCGCCGCGTCCCTTTTGTAGCAGGCAGCCCGGCGCGTCCGCGCGCGGCGGCGGCACGCACTGGTCCGGTCCGCCGCGTCCCGCACCTTTCGCGCCGCGGAGGCGCCCCCCGACGCCGCGCGCGCCTCCAGGTTCTCCATCGACGACACGCTCGTCTACTGGAACTTCTTCCTCGACTTTGGCCCCCTGAACCTGGGGCAGCTCTACCGCTTCTGCACGATGCTCAACGCGAAGCTCCAGTCGCCGGAGCTGCGGGACAAGGTCATCTACTACTACTCGAGCAGCCACCCGCACGCGCGGGCGAACGCGGCCTTCCTCATGGGCGCCTGGCAGGTGCTCTACCTCGGCCGGAGCCCCGAGGACGCGTGGAAGCCGCTCGGCGACTACGGGCCGGACTACCCGCCCTTCCACGACGCGTCGCCCTGCGCCTGCACCTACGACGTCACGGTGCTCCACTGCCTCAAGGGCCTGCACAAGGCGCGCCGCTTCAACTTCTTCAACTTCGACGCGTTCGACCTCGCCGAGTACGAGCACTTCGAGGCCGTCGAGAACGGCGACCTGAACTGGATCGTCGAGGGCAAGTTCTTCGCCTTCGCCGGCCCCCACGACCGGAACCGGAGCTCGAACCTCGACGGCTACCAGACGCTCGCGCCCGAGGACTACGGGGCGTACTTCCAGCGGAAGAACGTCGGGCTCATCGTGCGCCTCAACAAGCCCTACTACAACAAGAGCAAGTTCATCCAGATGGGCGCGGACCACATCGACCTCTACTACCTCGACGGCTCGAACCCGCCCATGCGCATCCTGAAGAAGTTCCTCGCCGTCGCCGAGCAGGCGACGGGCGCGATCGGCGTCCACTGCAAGGCGGGCCTGGGCCGCACGGGCACGTGCATCGGCTGCTACTGCATGAAGCACTACAAGTTCACGGCGGCGGAGATCATCGGCTGGATGCGCGTCTGCCGCCCGGGCTCCGTCATCGGCCCGCAGCAGCACTTCATGCAGGAGATGGAGCAGACGCTCTGGCAGGAGGGGGACCTCTACCGCATGCACAAGGGCGCGCCGAACACGGGCCCGCGCCCGCCGAGCCGCGACGTCCACGAGAAGCAGGCCGCGGACGCGGACGGTGGCCGGCCGTCGTTCGCCGAGGGCCGCCAGCTGCCGACGGACTGCCTCTCGTCGACCATGGGCTCCCTCGCCCTCGCGGGGTCGCGGTCCCTCGACTCGTCCAACGGCCGGACCTCCGCCAAAAGCGACAGCGCGACGCAGGGCGACCTCCTCCGGCGAGCGCGCCAGCAGCAGAACGCGTCCGGCGGCTCGAGGCGCGGAGCGCCGGCGTCGTCGTCCGGCGCGCGTCCGTCGGACCGTGTCGCCCCCCCGTCGCAGGTTCCACTGAGGCCGCGGGCGCCTTTATTCCTCCTCTCTTTCCTTTATTTTCTATCCAGGCCCGGCCGACTTCCCCCGACCATGTCCGCCTTTCCGGCCTCTCTCTCGCCTCCTCTTTTGCTAGAGGAACCGAGCCTTCCGCGACGCCCCGTCTTTCGTGTCTAATCTACGCTCTACCGTCGTTAGGTTCGGTGATGGTACTCGCACGCGCGCGGTGCAAGTTTTGAAGTTACTGATCGAAGGCGCCGTGGGGCGGCGCCGAAGGCGCCGGGAGGCGGCGCCGGAGGCGCCGAGGGAGCGCCGTCGTATCTCAAGCCCAAGCGCGCCTCGAGGAGAGAGAGGCATGGTCTTTACTGGCGTAGCAACTGCTTCTGCGCGTGGGACCGCACCTGCGGCTCATCCCGCGTCGGCATCGCGGCCGCGATCTTCGTCCAGGAGCGGCCGTGGATCTTCATGAGCGCGACGAACTGGTCGTGCCTGCGGAAGGGGCGCGGGTGTCGCGGCGGCGGCGGCGGCGGGGACGTCGCGACGAGGGCCCCCAAGGACGCCGCGTTCGACTCCTCCTTGGTCCACCGGCCGGTTTTCTTGCCCGGCTTCGACTCGAGCCGCGGCTTCTTCTTCGACCCGTAGGCGGCCCGCGGCTTCTTGGGCTTGAGATACGACGGCATCACCGCCGCCACCGCGTGCTCCAACAGGTCGCCGCTGATCTCGAACGTCGTCGTCGTCGGCACCTCGCGCCGCAGGCGCGCGACCTCCTTGCGGAGTTTGTTGATGTCGTACCAAATCAAATTCAACGCAGCGGAACGCAGCGCGCGCTCCGCGCCCTCGCGCGTCTCGCCCTGGTCCATCCTGAGCTGCAGCGCCTCCTCCTGCAGCGCCTCCTTGTCCATCTTCCAGGCGGACGGCTTCGCGGCGCGGCGCAGGCTCGGCGCCGCGTCGACCTCCGCGGCGATGAAGCGCTCGAGGCGGGGCCCCAAGCAACTTTTCCAGGCCACCTCGCACCAATTCGGGTGCCGGCCGGGCTCCAGGAAGCCCACGATGGAGCGCCACTTGCCGGAGACGTCGCCGAGCGCCAACTGCTTCTGGATGATGGTGCGCACCTCGCTCTCCGTGAAGGGGCTTCGCAGGACGTCCGGGTCCTCATGCCGGAACCACTGCGTGCAGCACTGCTTCTTGTCGCGCCGCGTCGGCATGAGTTCGGCGATCAGGTCCCACTGGGAGGCCGCGGCCGGGGAGCTGCGATGGGGTCTCGCGTCGCCGCGCGCGTTCCCCGCGCGGATCGGACGCGCGGACGAACCCCGAGACGAGCTCCCGCAGCGCCTCGCGCTCCTCCTCGGTCCAGGCGCCCGTGGCCTTGGGCTGGAGCGCCTTCGCGGCCAGGCGCGCCGCCTCGTCCGCGAGCCGCTGGCGTACCGTGCGCGTGTCGCCAGACGCGAGTCGTTTGGCCTCCTGCTCCAACCGACCCTTCTTCAGGTCCGCGAGCACGTTCTCGAGCACGGCGAGCGGGCCCTCGTCGGCGCCGGGCGCCGCGTCGTCCTCGAGAGCGTCCAACGCGCGCTTCATGACGGTCGAGGCGCTCGCAGAGCGTCCACCTCGGGTCTGAGAATCGTCGAGCTTGAAGCCTGTTTGAAGTCGAGCTTGCCGCTCCAAGGCGATCGACGCGCTGCGCGCCGCAACCACCCCTCTCCTTCCCGGTGCGCCCGACCCGTCCTGGCGCGGCGGAGGGCGGACGTCGAGCATGCGCTTAGCCGGCGGGACGCGCGCTCGCGCGCGCTCGCCGGGCCGCGCCGCGGCGAGCGGCTGCGAGGCTGTCCGGCTAGGTGCGCTACCCGCAAGCCGTCGTGGACGTCGTGTTGCGGCCGGATTCGACGACGACGATTTCGCGCAGTCGCGCCAGATCGCGAGGCAGGAGGCGCGGAGGTGGCCCGCTGACGAGAGCCGGGCGCCGAGCCGGCCAGGCCTCGGTGCCTGCGGCTTGGATCTCGAGCGCCGCCATGGAGGCGTGGACACATGTGAAGGAAATTCGCAGACAAAAGTGCGGCCGATGGCGCGCCCGCGCGGCGTCCGCGACGCGCGTCCGAATCGTAACGTCGAGCGACGAGCCAGCAGCTCACGAAGGCCACGCCGCCGCCCGCCGCCGCCCGCCGCCGCCCGGTGCCGCCGACCTCGACGAAGAGGCCGAAGCGCTGCGCCGACGTCGCGCGGTCCGCGCGCGACGGCGCGGCGTCCGCGGCCCAACGCGCGGCGTCCGCGACGCGCGTCCGAATCGAAACGTCGAGCGACGAGCCAGCAGCTCACGAAGGCCACGCCGCCGCCCGCCGCCGCCCGGTGCCGCCCGGCGCGCGGACCTCGACGAAGAGGCCGAAGCGCTGCGCCGACGTCGCGCGGTCCGCGCGCGACGGCGCGGCGTCCGCGGCCCAACGCGCGGCGGAAGGACCGCCTCGCGATCGCCGCCGGCGCCGCCGGCTCGGCTACCCGGAGCGTTACTGATCCGGGCCGACGTGCGTTGGCGCATCCTTGACGAGTGGCGCGCGCGCTTGCGCTCGCGGTCCCCGACGCGTCATCATCCGAAGGCAGCCCCGATGCCCAGCCGCTGGCCTCTCAATTGCCGCGACACGCTTGCTTCTCGCCGAGCTGGCCGCGGCGTCGACGGCCGACGGCTCCCGGAGCTGCACCGGGACCCCGGCGCCGACGGCCGTCTGCGGCGCGTCGCGCCGCATGCGCATCGTCATCACGGAGAGCGGAGCTCACGGCTTCACTCTCCGTCGCACCAATCACAACCTCAAGATCCTCGTTACCTGCCGTCCGCCCTCGTGTCGAGCCGAGTGTTCTAAGGAGAGGCACCACTTGCCTCGAGCCTCGTCTGCCGCACCATGATGTGCCTCGGCCTCCTCTTCGGGACGCTCCTCAGCTGCTCCAGCGCGCTCACCCCGCCGCCGGCGGCCGCGATGCCGAACCGGTCGCCGGGCTGGGGCGAGACCGGGCAGCCCGTGCCGACGCCCGCGCCGCTGCACGCGGCGGCGGTCGTGCCGGCGCCCGTGGTGCCGCGGAAGGTCCGGTCGCTCGAGAGCTGCAAGAACGAGTTTGAAGGCGACTCGAGCGCCGGCGGCTTGCGGAAGCTCTTGGCGTGCCAGAAGCCCGCGCTCGACGAGCTAAACCGCGAAATGGATGAGGCCCACGAGATCAAGGCGCAGCTATCCGACAACTGGTCCACGACTTGCGACACCTCGTGCAAGAACAAGGGGCTACCGATGTCGGAGGCCTTCACGACGTGCCACAAGGCGTGCATGGACTCCGACCCTCTCTACGTCCCGGACGTCGGCATTGGGAGCAAGCTCGCGGACGCCGACGGCCGGATCGTCGCTGCCAAGGAGAAGGCCGCGGTCGCCAAGGCAAACCTCGCGGCCCACAAGATCGAGGTCGAGACCGGCGAGGCCACGCGCGCGGCCGAGGCGGCGCTGGAAGACGCGCAGCGGAAGGCGGACGCGGAACGCGCGAAGATGGAGAGCGACGCGGCGGCGAGCGAGGCGCGCGAGACCAAGTACGCGGAGGGCCTCACGACCATGGAGAAGTTTGCCTTTTTCGCCTACTTCTGCATGATCGCGATGGGAAAACTCTGCGTCTTCCAGGCCAGCCTCATGACGAACAACGCGACCAAGCGCCTTTTGCACAACACGGGTAGCTACACCATTCCCATCGGCTTCGGCTTGTTCATTCTTCATGTGGCCTTCATGCTCTTCTGGTCCGCCTACGAGCGCGTGTTCTCTTGAGCAGCACGTTCTCCCGGCCGGCGCCTCCATACCTCCCCACGTCCACTCCTCACGCGCGACCCGCCCCCCGCCCCCTCAATCCCCCCTCGCGATGCCACTTGTAATCTTAGCCCCTCTGGCGGTTCGCGCGGCCGGCGCCCGCCGGCGGCCGCGGTTCAAAGTTCGCGTGGCGCCGCGCGCGCGCGGTCGCGGCCAGACATGCTGCACCGTTGATCCCTCCGATCGTAGCATGATCCAGCACCGACCGTCGAGAGCAGCGATGCCCGCCCTTGCTCCCATCGTGTGCTCCCGCCGTTGGTTGCAGCTAAGTTGCATCATATGTTTGCCCATGGGCCCAGGCTGAGAGATGGCCATGCCTGTCCAGCGCTGCCGTGCGCTACGGCGCCGTCGACGCCGCGGCGGCCTGCGCGCGGGCCGTCGAGGCCGACGTCGTCGCCGACTGGCGCCGCGGCGTTTGACGCCGCGGACGCGGACCGCGGCGCGCTCGAGGCCGCGCTCGAGGCCGCGCGCGACGCGCTCCGCGACGCGCGCGCGACGGCGGCGACGGAGGCCGCGGACCTGCAGCGCCAGTACCGCGAGACCGTCGCCGAGCGCGTCGAGGCCGCGGCGGAGGACGCGCGCGCGGCGCGCGACGCGCTCGCGGCGGACCTCGAGGAGCGCCACGCCGCGGACGCGAAGCGCCGGCTCCGCGCGCTCGAGCTCGACCTCGAGCGCGCCGAGGACCGGGCGCTCGAGGAGGCCGGCGCGGAGCGCGACGAGCGCCACGCCCAGGCGCTCGCGGCGCTCCGCGCGGAGCGCGACGCCGCGGCGGAGGGCGTCGCGGCCGCGCACTCGGCGACGCTCGAGGCCCAGGCGGCGCAGCTCGGCCTCGAGCGCGACCGCGCCGTCGCGGCCGCGGCCCAGGAGATGCGCGACGCCGACGCGCGCGCGGGCCTCGCAGCGGCCCTCGAGGCCGCGCTCGCGCGGCGCGACGAGGCCCACGCGGCCGCGCTCGCGGCCGTCGAGGGCGCGCGAGCGGCGAAGCGGAGCGCGGCCTCGAGGCCGCGGAGCGCGCGACGGGCGAGG
>NW_008705561.1:1613949-1626911 GCF_000186865.1 Aureococcus anophagefferens
AGGAGCGGGCCGGCGCGCTCCGGGGCGAGGTCGCGCGGCTCCAGGCCGAGCTCCCGGAGCAGCGCGCGGCCGGCGCCGTCGAGGTCGACGAGACGCTCGCGAAGCTGCGGGCGGAGCGCACGACCGCGGCGGCAGCGAGCGCCGAGGCCCTGCGCCAGCTCCGCGACGAGCTCACGGGCGACGCGAAGCGGAAGCTCGCGGACGCGGCGGCCGCGCGCGACGCCGCGGTCGCGCACACCGAGGCCGCGCACGCCGCGAACCTCCAGGCCGCGCTCGAGGCGCTCCGCGTCCAGGGCGACCGGAACCGCGAGGCGACCCCCGAGGCCGACGCCGCGCGGCGCGCGGCGCTCGACGCGCTCGAGGCGCGGCTCCGCGGCGAGCACGCCGAAGAGCTCGAGGACCTCCGCGGCGAGCGGAGCGCACGCAGCGCCTCGACGCGTCGGCGCTCCAGTTCGCCGCGGAGCTGCGCCTCGCCGTCGAGGAGGCCGAGCTTCGCAAGGACCGCGAGCGCCGCGACGCCGTCGACGCCGCGGAGGCGCGGCTCCGCGACGAATTCGCGCTCGCGGCGGGGGCCGAGCGGAGCCGCCTCGACGACGGCAAGAAGCAGGCCCTCGAGTCGCCCGCGTCGGCCCACGCGGGCGCCCTCGCGGCCGTCGCGTCGGACCGCGAGGCCGCGCTCGAGCAGGCCGTCGTGCGCGAGCGCCTCGCGGCGGCCGACGACGTCGCCAAGGCGCAGCGCGCGGGCGCGGAGAGCCTCGCGGCGCAGCTCGAGCGGCCTAGTTCGACGCCGAGCTCGCGGACCGCGAGGCCGACTGGCGCCGCGACGCGGACGCGCGCGTCGCCGCGCGCGGCCGACGCGTCGGCCGCGCGCGACCGCGACGCGCTCGAGCGCGACCTGGCGGAGCGGAGCGCCGAGGCCGCGCGGGGTGACGCGGCGGCGCTCGAGGTCGAGCGCCAGGCGGCGCTGCTCGAGGCGCGGTCCGCGTTCGAAGCCGCGCTCGAGGCCGCGCTCGAGGCCGCGTCGCCCGCGCCGTCCGGCGACGCGCCGGAGCCGGACCGCGCCCCGACGGCGCCCGCGGCGCGTCGCGCTCGCGGCGCGTCGCGCTCGCGGCGCGTCCCGCCGCAGCCCGCCGCTGCGCCGCTGAGGCATCTGCGGCCGCGACGCGCTCGCCCCCTCCGCGCTCCCGGAGCCTACGCGCTCAGGCGTGCATAGTCTAAGGGGCTCCGAATCTTAGGCCGCCTCGCGCGCGGCCTCCTTCGCGCCGCGGTGCTCACTTGCGCAGGCCGACGTTGAAGGCGATGCCGGGGAGCAGGCCGTACTTGAAGAAGGCGACGGTGCCCGGGCGGTAGTCCGCGGGCACCTGGTCGAGCATGTAGGCGCCGCTGTCGGAGATGTAGGTGCCGATCTGCTCGAAGATGCAGCGCTTCGCCGCGGGCTCCTCCTCGTCCTCCGTGAGGTCGACGGGCTCCTCGTCGTCGTCGTCCGCGACGCCGCGCTTGCGCTTGAGGTCCTTGGTCTTGGCGGGCTTGCCCTCGGCGGGCTTGGGCTTGGCGCCCTTCTTCGTGGCGGGCTTGGGCGCGGCGCCCTTGCCCGCGGCGGGCTTGGCCTTGTCGGCGTCCTCCTCCTCGGCGTCCGGCTCGTCGTCGTCGTCCTCGCCCGACTCCTCGCGCTCCTCGTCCTCGCCCGACTCCTCGCGCGCCTTGCGCGCCTTGCGCGCCTTGCGCTCCTCGCGCGCCTTGCGCTCGCGCTGCTCGGCCTCGCGGTCCTCCTTGCGCTGCAGGAGCTTGCGCTCGCGCTTCGCGGCCTTGACCTCCTTGTCATCGTCGCTCTCCACGAGGGTGGCCCAGGTGGTGTGCCGATCGCGGATGATCTTGTTGAACTCGGCGAACTCGTCGTCGTAGAAGGCGCGGAGGAGCGCCCGGTCCTCGTCGCTCAGGTCCTTGGAGCTCCCCATGTCCAGGAACGTCTGCGCGCTGACGTAGCACGCTGGCCAGAGCTCGGACAGCCGCGACATCGCCATGCCGGCGTCCATCGACAGGGACGAGAGCCGCGGGATGGTCACGCCCTCCTTGCGCAGGTGCGCCACGAAGGCCTTGATCGACCGGCAGTGCCGGTTGGCGCGCTTGTCCTCGAGGAAAAGCGAGTTCAGCTCCAGCGACAGCGCGACGGTGAGCTTGCCCTCCTCGGCTTGAGACTCGGCCGACTTCTTGGTGGCGGACAGCAGGGCGTGGACGAGCTCGTTGAGGCGGTGGCTGGAGGCCATGGCGTGCTGTCGGGTGGGTTATCGAGGCTGGTTGGGCTGCGGGTCTTAGAGAGCGTTCGAGGATCGTGTCGAGGTTGGCGTTAATTACGACTGCAAGATCATCCCACGGAGCTGCACAGCCCGTAAAGTTGGCGCGTTTATTTTCGCTTCGCGATGGACGGGAGGATCCAGCCCGGCGACCGGGTGCTGGGTCGCTACCGGACGGACGAGTACCGCGCGACGGTGCTCGCCGCGGACGGCGACGACGACGACGTCGTCGTCGAGTGGGCGCCGCCGCACAACAAGTGGGGGCCGGCGACCCTGAAACGGCGGGACGTGCGCTTCGTGTCGCGGCCCAAGCCCGAGCACCCGCTGTCGACGCTGCTGCCCGGGCGGCTCGAGGACGGGTCCGGCGACCTCGTCGAGCTCGACGCGGCCTACGACGCCTGCGACGCCGTGGGCATCTTCTTCGCGTCCGGAGACACGCCGCCGCGCGCGACGGAGGCCGTCGTCGCCGCGCGCGACGCGCTCCGGCGGCAACGGAAACGCCTGGGCCTGGCCCTCGTCGAGTTCGACCCGGCGGAGACGGCCATCTGCCGGCACCGCGCCAAGGTCCCGGGCGACTGCTATTCCGTGCCGGCCGCGAACGTCGGCCTCGTCGTCGCGCATTTCAACCTGATGGAGGCCTGCCGCGTGCGCGAGCTCCCGAGCCTCTGCGTCGTCGACCCGGCGTCGGGCCGCATCCTGACCTACGACGGCATGGACGCGCTCGACGAGCTGCCCGAGGGCTTCCCCTGGGACGGGTTCCGGTCGGCGCGGACGGTGAAAATCGAGCGCAAGGCGCGGGCCATGACGGTCTTCGCCTACTTCGCCGGCGCGCTGCTCGCCGGCGTCGGCGCCTACCGGGTCGGCGGGTGGCTGAGCTCCCTGCTCCCCGGCGCGCCGGCCGAGGAGGCCCTGTGAGCCGCGCGCGCGCGAAACGCGCGCGCGCCTTACGGGGGTTCGAGTCCGGCGACGAAGGCCGCGAGGGCGTCGGCGGCCCGCGTCGCGTCCGTCGCGTTGCCGCCGAAGAGCTCCTCGAAGGTGAGGGCGAGCCAGGGCACGCGCGGGAGCCGCGGCCGCGCGACGCGGTCGAGCCAGTCGTGGAAGCCGTGGCGCGCGGGCGCGGCGTCGCATTTGGCGCAGGGGCACTCGGCGTAGTAGGGGGACCCGCGGAGGGCCGCGCGGTACCCGGCGAGCGTCCGCGGCTGCGCGTCCGCGACGATTTGGACCGCCTCCGGCGGGAACCCGAGGCTCGCGACGCACTTGGGGAACTCGAAGCGCCGGAAGTTCGAGTAGCGCCGCGCGGCCTCGTCGACGCGCTCGAGCTGGACGACGGCGACGGAGCTCTGGCGCAGGTACTCGAAGACCTGGGGCGACGTCGTCCCGTCGACGGTTCGTCTCCTTCGGGCGCGGGCGGACGCGCGGGCGTCACGTTGAAGCTCGTGTAGACGGGGAAGACCTTGTGGGCGAAGAGGCAGCGCCCGCCGCAGGCCGCGGCGCCGCGCGCGGCCTCGTCGCAGGCGATGCGCCGCACGCGACGCACGAAGCCGTAGGCGGCGCCGAGCGTCTTGCCGTCGGCGTGGAGCGCGCGGAGGCGCTCCGCGGTGCCGGCGCGCACGGCGCCGCGCTTCCTGAGCGTCGTGACGACGGACGACACGTACTTGGGCGGCTCCTCGCACGGGGTCACGAGCGGCTCGAGCGTCCGGGCGTCGAACCTGAGCGACGCGTGACCGAACGTTTGCGTAAAAGCCGCGCCGGCGTCCGCGCAGCGCCGTTTTGCAGCCGCTCGTCCCGTTGCGCGCGACGCCGAGGAGCCGCTCGCCGGGGTCGAAGAGCTCGCCGGCGGCGACGATGCACGGATCGAGCTTGCCGAGCATCTTGTTGAGCTCCGACGACCCGCTGCCGTGGTCCGAGAGGACCGCGAGCAGGTCGACGGCCGCGGCGACCCGCAGCAGGACGAGCCAGCGCATGAGATCTATCGATCTGCCCATCCCCTTCGATGCGGGCAGCCCATGCCCTTTTAGCAAGAACGGCACCGTTGCCAAAATTGAACTTATTTATAAATAATTACAGCACTATGGGCAGCCAAGGATGATGCGTCGCCTCGTCCGGGCGGCGCTGGCGGCGTGCGCTACGCGCGGCGCCTCGGGCGTCGACCCGCGGCGCGCCGTGTTCCTCCACGTGAATCAATGCGGCGGCGGGAGCTTCATGGCTTGGATGACGCGCTACAGCAAGTGGTGCCATGAGGCCGACGGGCGTTTCTGCGGCGTGCTCGAGCATGTCTGCACGCTCCAGAGCTTCGAGGACGGCGAGCGCGAGGATGGTCCGAAGCACGGTGTGGATCCGACGGCGTGCGGCGACCGGATCCGCGATCTCGCCGCGAGGAACTGCTCGTTCGTCGAACTGCACCACTACGACGCGCGCGTCGCGGCGGCCTTCGAGCGGCTCGGGTACGCGGCGCTCACCGTGGTGCGCGAGCCCGTGGCCCTCGCCGAGTCCCGCACGAATAAGCTCGCGACGCGCGGCAAGGCCTTGGCGGCGGGCGACGGCGCGCCGTTCGCGTGCTCGGGCCCGGACTGCGCGGCGCCCGCCGCGGGCGGCGCCACCTGGGACGACGTCGCGTGGACCCACGGGACGCCCCTGCTCCCGGCGCGCTTCCTGAGCCTCTGCGACGGCGACGTGCTCGCGCGGTGCGCCTTCGCGGGCGACGCGGATTTCGGCGCGCTCGCGAACGCGTCGCAATTCTGGCCCGCCGAGACGCCCCGCGCGGGGGGGCGCGACGACGCCGCCTGCCGCCGGCCCGAGGTCCGGTCCGCCGCCCTGGAGCGCCTGCGGGATTTCGCCGTCGTCGGCACGACGGAGCGCCTCGCGGACACCGCGCTCGCGTTCGCGCTCCGCTTCGGCCTCGACGTCGACGGCCTCGCCCGCGCCGTCGAGGGCGCCTCGCGCCGCAACCCCTCGGTCCACTACTTCCGCCTCTCCGAGGCCACGCGCCGCGCGTTCGCGAACACCGCGCGCGTCGACGCCGCGCTCCACGACGCGGCCGCGGCGAAGCTCGACGCGTTGCTCGAGCGGCGCCGCGCGCGCGGGGCGGAGGCCTTCGACGACCGGCGCCGCCGCTTCTTCGCCGACGCGGCGCTCCCGCCGCCGCCGCCGCTCGCGCCGCCGCGCGCGCGGCGCCGGTGACTCGCCGCGGCGCCGGTCGACGCGCGCGCGTCTTCTCCATCGACCATCGACCCCGTGGCAGCCCGCTCGCGCGCGAGGGCCTCGAGCCGCGCCATGGAGCAGGATCTCACCCTCGAGGAGGACTTCGAGGCGAGCATTCGACATTTGCCGAGCATCTTGTTGAGCTCCGACGACCCGCTGCCGTGGTCCGAGAGGACCGCGAGCAGGTCGACGGCCGCGGCGACCCGCAGCAGGACGAGCCAGCGCATGTCGATGCGGACTGCCCATGCCGTCGATGCGGGCAGCCCATGCCCTTTTAGCAAGAACGGCACCGTCGCCTAAATGAAGTTTATTAGGGTCCCTACAGCACTCGCTTAAGGTGTGCTGGACATTTGCGGGCAGCCATGGGCCGGCCGGAGCGGCGGAAGGTGGGCTCCATCTTCGTGGAGATCGGGGACGAGCACAGCGAGACGGCGATGGCCGAGGTGCTGAGCGTCGACTACGACGAGGCCGGCCTCTACGGCCGCGAGTTCGACGACGTCAGCGACGAGGAGGCGCCCGCGGCCGTCGCCGCGCGGGCCTGCAAGGAGCACGTGTCCGTCGCGACGCGCGTCTTCTTCCGCGAGCTCGGCCCCCCGCCGACGCCGTCGGCGCCCACGCCGCCCGGCGCCGTCGAGGAGCGGCTCGTCGAAGCGGAGCGCGACGTCGACGGCGAGCGGAAGCGCGTCGTCGACTACGGCGTCTGGCTCGAGTCCCAGGAGTACGAGGACGACCTCAAGTTCATCAACGCGGACTTTGTCGAGTTCGAGGTCGGCGCGACGAAGCTGCTCATGGAGCAGGAGCGCGGGCTCGGCAAGGGCGGCCACGTCTGGGACGGCGCGTACGTGCTCACGGAGGCGCTCCTCGTCATGCCGCCCAAGAACCTACAGAAGGAGGGCGCGACGGTGTTGGAGCTCGGCGCGGGCGCGGGGCTCACGGGCATCGCCGTCGCGCTCCACAACCCGTCCGCGCGCGTGACGATCACGGACGGCGACGGCGGCGTCGTGGACCTCCTCGAGCGCAACCTGCGCCGCAACCGCTGCGCCGCGTCGACGAAGCGCCTGACCTGGACGCAGGACGACGGCGAACCCCGGAACGGCCAGAGCGAGGAGAGCTGGCGGCCCGCGGCGCCCGGCGGCGACGAGCAACCGACGCCGCCGGTCAAGTTCGACGTCATCCTCGCCGCGGAGGCCGTCGCGCCCATCTACGACGCCGCGGCCCTCGTCGCGACGCTCAAGAGGCACGCCCACGCGACGACGCAGATCCGCATGGTCTGCAAGGACGGCAAGTGGCCCGACCACGCGAAGTTCTTCTACGAGCTGCTGGCCGCGGACTTCGCCTACACCGCCGAGAAGCCGACGTCGAAGCTCAAGGCCTCCTACTTCTCCCTCGTCTCCGCCGCGCTCAAGAAGAAGCCGCCGCCGGACCCGTTCTCCGACGAGGCCTGCACGTCCGTCGCCGCCGCGACCGCGGAGCCGCCCGCGGACGCGCCCGCGCCCGCGGCGGACCCCGAGACGTCGACCCCGGCGCCGTGACCGCGCCCCGTGCGGCCGCGCGCAACGTAACCGAAGTCGCGTCGACGAGGCAGAGCGCGTCGAGGACGAGCGCCGCGCCGCGGCGTCCCTCGCCCCGCGGTCGTCGCCGTCCTCTCCCACAAGCACAGTTACGCGGCCGCCGCAGGCGCGCCCCGAGTCCGGGCCGCGCGACGGGGGCGCGCGGGCGCGCTCTAGAAGACGTAGAGGTACAGTGATCGGCCGAGCAGCGAGACGAGCAGTAAGACGAGCGCGTTGATCGCGCGCGCCTCGTTCTTGTCCATCATGTAGATGCCGGACCAGAGCGCGTAGTGGTAGTACTTGAGCCGCACGTAGTCGCCGACGCCGCGCAGCTTCGACGGCGACGGCGCCGTCACCCAGACGCCGTCCGAGGCCATGGCTCGTTTGTGTTGTGCCGTGGACCGACGCGCTCAGCGACGCGCGCGTTTTTTATCTGTCGTTGCGCGTGCGCGCGCGGCCTCGCAGGCGCGAGCTCACACAGACGTTCTCAGCGCGTTTCGAGCGCACGTTGGTAGCGTTGGCAGCGTGTCGACGCAGCGTGAGCGCGATACGGCGGCGAGGCAAAGTTATCCTTCAACATCGCTTTATTCGTGTAAAAGTGTAAAGGCGGGCAGCCATGACCAAGCTCGTCTTCCTGAACCGCGC
The DNA here is from genome assembly GCF_000186865.1 of Aureococcus anophagefferens. Classification (NCBI taxonomy): domain Eukaryota; class Pelagophyceae; order Pelagomonadales; family Pelagomonadaceae; genus Aureococcus; species Aureococcus anophagefferens. The sequence goes on from NW_008705561.1 coordinate 1,621,637, forward strand.
GGACCGCAAGGAGCGCCGGCGGATCAAGAAGAAGAACGCCGCGATTCGCGCGAGAAAAAAGATCCTCGCGGAGCTGCCGTCGGCGCGGCCCGTGAAGCCGAGCGCGCCGCAGCTGCCCGTCCCACGGTCCGACGAGATCCAGGCGGCCGCCGACGCCTTCACCTGGTTCCGCGACCGCGGCGAGGCCGACGCGAAGCCCGGGCCCGGCTGGTCGTTCCTCGCGTCCGCCGGCTGGTCGCCCTTCGACGCCGCGCAGGCCGAGAAGCTCGAGGACGCCCTCGTGGTCGGGGCCAAGCGGCTCGTCAAGGTCCCCGCGGGCGCGTCGCTGCTGGAGCGCGCGGCCGTCGATTTGGACCGCATGCTGCTCCTCGATCCCGTGCTCGCGGACGTCCTGTGCGCCGGCGGCGCGCTGCCGCCGGCGCTGCCCGTGCGGCGCACCGGGAGCCCTCGTCGCGTCAAACTCTGGAGATACTCGCTCGACGACTCGGAAGCCCCGGAGCTTCCCCTCGACGAGGACGACAGCGAGTTGCTGAGTTTGGCGTCGCAGAACGGCCGGCCCTGCGTCGTCCTGTACGACAGCGCGCGCGCGGTCGTCGTCGACCTCGGCGCGAACCGCTGGTCCGACGGGCTCTGGGCCCTGGGCTTGGACGACGAAGCCGGCGACCAGGGCGGCTGCGTGGCGCGCGACGACGAGGTGCTCGAAAGGAAGGATGGCGCCGCCGACGAGGCGCTCGTCGCCCAGCTCACGGCCATGGGCTTCGGCCGGACCATGGCCGCGGACGCGCTCGCGCAGACGCGCGGCGACGTCGAGGACGCCGCGCTCCTCCTCATCGGGACGTAAATCAATCGGGGAGTGTGTAAAATGTCGGGGAGCCCGCGCGGTCGCGCGGCCAAACGGGGGCGTGTCTCACGCCTTGACGAGCTTGAGCATGTAGATGTTGGCGATGACGGAGAAGAGGAGCGCGCCGCCGAGCATCCAGGCGGCCTCGCGGTAGAAGAAGGACTTCGGCTTCCGCGGGCCGTCGGCGTCGGCGTCGCGGCCGCCCCGCGCGCCGCGGCCGCCGCGGCCGCGGCCGCCCCCGCGGCCGCCGCGGCCCCGGCCGCCGCCGCGGCCGCCGCGGCCGCCGCCGCGGCCGCCCTTGCCCTTGCCCCAGGCGCCGCCCTTGCCCTCGAGGAAGAGGGCCCGGCCGCCCTGGCGGTAGGCCGCGACCTTGGCCGTCGCGTCGTCGTCGCCGCCGCGCGCGGCCGCGAAGACCGCCTCCGCGCCCGCCGGGTCGTCGAGGCCCGCGTGCTGCGCGTAGAGCGCGAACTTGGCCCGCTTCACGGCCTCCGTCGCGACGTCGTCGTCGTCGCGCCAGGCGCGGATGACCTGCTTCGCGTCGTCGACCGTGATCTCGAGGGCCACGGCCAGCGTGCCCGGCCGGAGGTGCGGCGGCCGGCGGCCCGGCGGCGGCAGCGTCTTCTTCACGAAGCCCGCGGCCGCGGAGTCCCGGAGCCGGCCCAGCGTGTGGAAGAGCCGCAGCGCGTGCTTGTCGCCGCGGTCCCGCGCGGCGAAGAGGTCCGCCGACGCCGCGAGCGACAGGCCCAGGGCCTTGGCGACCGCGTCGACGTCGAAGGGCGCCGCCGCCGTCGCCCGCAGGCTCGCCTGCTTCTTCCGCAGCTCGAGGCCCGAGTTCTTCTTCTTCGGCGACGGCGGCGACGACCCGGGCTGCGACGCCGGGATCACGAGCGCCCCCTGGCCCGCCGCCGTCGCCTGCTTGAAGCACTTGCGGTAGAACGCGTCGCGGTCGTCGTCGGCCGCGCAGACGAACGCCGCGGGCAGGCCGCTCCAGACCTCGCCCCCCGGCACCGTCTCGCCCTTGAGGACCTGGGACCCCTGGACGAGCACGCCGCAGGGCTCCATGGTCGCGCCGGGCATGCACACGGACTCCGCGCGCATGGAACAGCCCGCGCCGATGGACACGGGCGCGAATTTCACGACCATGTTCTCCACCGTGTGGCACGTGATGTCGCAGCCCTCGCCCGTGGACCCGTAGTCGCCGATGGACAGCAGGTCGAATTCTAAAACCGCGCCGTAGAAGAGGCAGCAGTCCTCGCCGATCGTCGCGCCGAGCGCGTTGAGCACCATGGGCGCTAGGCACGTGCCCTGGATCGCGTCCAGGCACGCGTCCGCGCAGGACCCTAAAGTCATCATGAGCACCCACTTGTGGTGCAGGTCCCCGTAGTACTCCGTGTCGAGCTCGTCGTAGGTGCCGATGACCAGATTCTTCGCCAGCGCCAGGAACCCCAGATTCCCGAGCTGCGCGCCGACGAAGGCCAGAAACGCCGCGAGGAAGTTGCCCGCGAGGCCGGACCGCGCGTACCAAAACGCGCCGACGGGCGCGAGCTCGAGCAGCGACTGCACGGGCTCCAGCAGCATGGCCGACCCGGCGCAGAAGAGGTTGAAGGCGTAGAACGTCGCGAAGTCGCGGTGCGCGGCCAGCGCCGCGAGCACGCGCGCGCGGTCCTTCTCCGGGAGCTTCGACGTGCCCGCCTCGACGTCGCCCTGGTACTTGAGCAGGACCGGCGCGCCCCGCACCTTGCCCGTGGAGATGGACGTCGCCGGGAAGACGTGGTGCTTGGGCCCGAACGTGCACCTGGGCGGGGAAACGGGTCAAGAGCTCCTCTCTCGGCCGTTTCCCGCTCGGTTCGGCTGATTTTTGGACGAGCGATCATAGCCCTTTCGAAGCGTGGACCCTTTCTCTGGAACGATCGCGCGCGGAACACAGCGAACTTGAATCACCCTTTCCCTGCCCTGAAGGCGCACGTGCCCGTGACCGCGCGCTTCTCGACGACGACGCCGCCGAGCAGCGTGCTGTGGTCCAGCACGTTCGCGCCCTCCTCGACGACGATCATCGCGTCCTCCTCCTCGTCGCTCGGGTGGAGCACGACGCAGGACCCGAAGACGACCTCGTCGCCCACGGAGATGAGGTCGAACTCGACGCAGTCGAAGAAGTCGATGTTCACGCGCGACCCGATTTTCGCGCCGAGCATGCGGAACTTGGCGCTGAGCAGCTCCGTGTTCACGTAGGGCTCCGTCGCGCCGCAGAAGAAGGGGTGGTGCACGAGGCGGTCCAGGAGCCAGCGGCGGAAGCAGTCCGCCGTGTCCGCCGGGTCGCGCGGCCCGGGCTCGAAGGACCCCACGAAGACCTTCTTCGCGAGCACCGTGAGCACGAAGAAGGTCTCGCACTGGGCGACGCGCGCGACCCAGACGACGGCAACGGCGACGACGGCGATCTGGCTGTAGGTCCGCGTCGCCGGGTCGACCAAGGCGACGAGGCCCTCGCACGCCTTGAGCGCCGCGAACGTCGCGCAGCCCTCGAGCAAAAGCAGGAGCGGCACGCCGACGAGATACTGCGAGACGCGCAGCGCGGTCCGCCGCGCCCGCGGCGTCTTCGCCTTGAGCGGCAGGACGTCGTCCACGGGCGACTCGAGCGCGGCGCCGCCGACGGACGACAGCCCGTCCAACTTGTGGTCGTCGGGCACGACGCCGCCGGCGCCGAGGCTCGACCGCGGCTCGAGGCGCGCGCCGGCGCCTAAACCCACGGGCGCGAGCACGAGCTCGCCGCAGTCGACGAAGTGGGGCGCGACGCGCGCGCACGCCCTCGCGCGCGAGTGCGCGCCCAACGTCACGAACTTGGGGTCCTCGACCTCGACGCCGCTGTCGAGGACGGCGTCGTCGCCGACGGTGGCGCCGCACAGGCCGTAGAACGTGCCTAACGCCGGCGTGCCCGCGAGGTAGGTCGCGAGGCATTTCGCCGCGAAACGCGTCGCGTGTTTGGCCGAGAGCCACGACAGGTACTTGGCGCTCCAGAGGGGGATCTTCAGCACGAAGGTCGCGGGCACGTCGGGCGCGAGGAGCTGGTTCGCGATGATGGCGATGGCGCAGAGGTAGACCATGGTCATGAGCGTCGCGAAGGGCAGCCCTAGGAACGCGGCCGCGAGCGCGCCGCCGCGCTGGTAGACGGCCCAGACGACGACGTGCGTCGGCAGGCCGCCGAGCTGGTTCAGCGACAGGGCCCAGAGCGCGACGCCGGCCTGGCCCGCGATCACCGTCGCGTTCGCCGTCGACGAGTAGCCCTTGAAGGCCCGCCGCGCGTCGTCGGCCGTCGGCGCCTTGCCCGACGCCTTCTTCGACAGCTTCGGCATCGAGTCCGCGAAGACGGCCAGCGCCTGGATCGTCGGGTGCATGTACATGGCCGTGCCCGGCAGCGACTTGAGGCCGAGCTCGAGGCGGAGCCGCGTCGTCGCGCGGCCCGCCAGGAGCGAGTTGCCCCCCAAAGCGACGAAGTCGCCGAGCGCGGAGATGGGCGTGTCGTCGTAGCCCAGGAGCTCCTGCCAGACGGCCTCGATGACCTTCTCCGTGCGGCTCTCGCAGGGCACGAAGTCGCCCTCGCCCATGCCCAGATCCGCGGGCGGCGGCGGCAGCCGCTTCCGGTCGAGCTTGCCCCGCGACGTCACGGGCATCGCGTCCAACTGGACGACGACGGACGGCGCCGCGTAGGCCGGCAGCAGCTCCTTGGCGCTGTCCAGGGCCTACGACGCGTGACGGTGACGTTTGTTCCCACCCCAAATCTCTCGAACATCGCCACGTGACGCCGTCCGGGGCCTCCTCGCTCAGCTCCTTGCTCTCGAGGATCGCGCAGTCGCCCTCCGTCGTCGCGTTCCCGAGGACGACCTGTGGGGCGATAGGTTTCCCGAGCCGAGGGGGGCGATGGTTTCCCGAGGGGTGGGGTGTTTCCTCTCCCGATCCGCGGCGCGCGTCGTTCAAGTATCGAGTTCCGCGCGGGGCGGCGACGTAGCCGACGAGCTTCGCGCGCGGCGTGCCCGCGTCGAGGAGCGCCGCGGCCGACGAGCCGACGTCGTGGTGCGCCCGCAGCGCCGCGGCGACGTCGTCGAGCTCGATGCGGAACCTACGTTGCTTTGCGTTTCCAGGAGGCATGTCCTCTCCGAGGCTCGTTCGGGGGGGGTCGCCCCGGCCGGAGCGACGGAGGCATGTGCTCTCCGAGGCTCGTTCGGGGGGTCGCCCCGGCCGGAGCGACAGAGGCATGTCCTCTCCGAGGCTCGTTCGGGGGGTCGCCCGGCCGGAGCGACGGATGCATGTCCCCTCCGAGGCTCGTTCAAACTTTGCATTCTCATGAGGCGTGATACAGACTGGTGTTGCGCACATAGCTAGCGGCTAGCGGGAACTGTCCATCTGATCATGACTCCGATATTTTGAAATCTCATTCCATCA
>NW_008705561.1:1626961-1675249 GCF_000186865.1 Aureococcus anophagefferens
CGAACGAGCCGAGGCGCCCCCCCTCGGCCGAACCCCCGCCTTCGCGCTGGGACTTCGCGACGTCGGACCCCCCAGATCGAGCCGAGGCGGGCGAATCGGAAAAAAAGAAACGGTCGCTCGACGCCGCGCGGGACCCGCGGAGCTTGATCTGGCCCACGGCGACGCGGCCGCAGAAGGCGAGGTCGCCCGAGGGCAGCCAGCGCGCGAGGTCGCCCGTCGCGTAGAGCTTGTCGCCGACGGGCGTCTTCGACGAGACGTAGGGCGACCCCTTGAAGGGGTTCTTGACCCAGGCCTTGGCGTTCGCGTCGGGCAGGTTCACGTAGCCGCGGCACGCGTGGGGCGCGCCGAAGTGGAGGTGGCCCGGCGCGCCCGCCGGGACGGGGCGCAGCCGCTCGTCGAGGAGGTAGGCCGTGACGTTGTCCATGGGCCGGCCGATGGGCGGCGGCCGCGCCATGGCCAGCGCCGTGGCCCTGTCCATCTCGTAGTACGTCATGTCCGCCTCCGTCGGGCCGTAGACGTTGTTGAGCTTCGCGCCCCCGTCGAAGGCCTGGAAGAAGAGCTTCGCCGTCGCCGCGGGCAGCGCCTCGCCGCAGGAGATGGCCACGCGGACCTTGGCCTTGACGCCCGGGTGGTCGCCGATGAGCGTCTCGCACAGCGCGGCGAGCGCCGACGGCACGAAGCAGCACGCCGTGACGTCGCCCGCGAGCATGATGTCGGCGACGTAGGACGCGAAGCGGTGGCCCTCGTTGTTCGCGACGACGGTCGTCGCGCCCGTCGTCGGCGCCCAGAACAGCTCCCACTCGGAGATGCCGAAGGTGTACGTCGTCTTCAGGAGCATCGCGTCCCTGCCCGCCTTCAGGGGGTAGAGGCGGTCGAACCACGCGATGCGCCGCACGAGGCCCCGGTGCTCGACGGCGACGCCCTTGGGCTTGCCCGTCGTCCCCGACGTGTAGAAGATGTAGACGAGGTGGCCCGGCGTCGTCGTCGGCGCGCGCGCGCCGGCGCCGCAGTCGTCGCGGTCGCCGCCGCCGAAGACGTCGAGGCCGCCCGCGTCGTCGGCGCCGAACTTGAGGGGCACGACGGCCTGCACGACGGCGGGCAGCTCCACGGACCCCTCGCCGAGGAGCGCCTTGAGCGGGCCGTCGACGAGGCGCTGCTGGGTCACGACGACGGAGCAGCCCGCGTCCTCGACGACGGTCTTGATGCGCTCGAGCGGGTAGTCGGGCTCGAGGGGCACGTAGCAGCCGCCCGCGGCGAGCGCGCCGTAGACGCCGACGACGAGCGACGGGTCCCGCTCCAGCAGGAGCGCGACGGGCGCGTCCGGCCCCAGGCAGCCGAGCGCCGCGAGCCGCGCCGCGAGGACGGCGATCGCGGACCCGAGCGCGCGGTACGTCGTCTTCGCGAGCGCGAGGTCGTACTTGAGCGCCGCGGCCGTCGGGTGCTTGCGCGCCGCCGCGAAGAGCAGGTCGTGGATGCAGCTCTTCTCCGGCCAGGGCCGCTTCGTCTCGTTCGCGGCCAGCAGCGTCGCGCGCCGCTCCGCCTCCGAGTCGAGCGCGACGTCGCCGACGCGCGTCTTCGCGAGCTTGGACGCGTCGCGCGCCGCGAAGGCGCAGAGCATGCGCCGCGTCTGCGCGAGGAGCCGCCGCGCCGTGTCGCGCGAGAACAGGTCCGCGCGGAACGTCAGAAGCAGGCACGGTTTGCCGTCGACGGCCTGGAGGCCGAGCTCGAGGTCCAGGGGCGCCGCCGCCTTGCCGCGCCGCTTCTCCGGCGGCGCGCCCGCGGACGCGAGGCCCGCCTGGTAGAGCGGGTGGAACGACTTGTCGACGACGGTCTTCGTCGCCTTGACGATGGCGTCGACGGACTCGAAGACGGACGCGCGCGCGACCGTGAGCGCCTCGCGCGTGCCGTCGAGGCGCGCCAGCAGGTCGTCGCCGGGCGCGCAGACGACGGCGACGGCGATGCCGTCGACGCCGAGCACGACGGTCTCCTGGCGCGCGTGGAGGCTCAGGACCTGGGCAGCGAAAGGGTGAAAAATTCCCAACTTCAAAGGCTCCTCTCTCGGCCGTTTTCCACTCGTTTCGGCTGATTCTTGGACGAGCGATCATCTCTCGGAGCGCTCTCGAAGCGTCGGTGCTGTTTCCGAAACGCGCGCGCGCGGAACAATCACGTTGAAGCGACGTGAATCACCCTTTTGCTGCCCTGCTCAGGACGGACGCGAACGCCGCGAGGAGCGTGCCGAAGGAGAGCGCCGACGCGTCGACGTCGGGGCCGTCACCTAGGGGTAAAGTGGAGTATGGCGGGCGAACGGGGCGCGCGTCGGATTTTGACGGCCTCGCTCTCGAGCCGCGCCAGCGCCATTACTCTCGAGCCGCGGCAGCGCCGGCACTCTCGCCGACGAGAGCACCGGGGGCGGACTCTCGCCGCGAGCGGGGCGCGCGTCGGATTTTGACGGCCTCACTCTCGAGCCGCGCCAGCGCCGGTACTCTCGAGCCGCGCCAGCGCCGGTACTCGAGCCGGCGAGCACCGACTCTCGCCGCGAACGGGGCGCGCGTCGGAAGCGTCGTCGTCGAAACACCCCGGCGATCAAAGGCCGCGCCGCCGTCGACGGGCGCGTCGTCCTCGCAGGTCTCGACCTTGAAGTTCGTCGACCGCGCGAACTCGAGCGGCAGCTCGAGAAGCCGCGGCGCCTCGACGAGGTTCGCGTCGAGCGAGTCGAGGCCGTCGTCGCCGCCGCTCTTCGACTCGCCCTGGCCGCCGCCGAAGGACTTCTTCTTCGCGTTCTTCTTGGCATTCTTGCTCTTGCCGTTGTTGTTGGCGGGCTCCAGGGCGTCGAACATGGTCGGGTGCGTCGCAACGGCGGTCTGCGGTCGGCGGGACGCGGGCGTCGGCGTGGCCGCGGGCTTGGGAGCACGACGCGCTCCGCGCCGCGCGCGGCGCGGTGGGCGGCGCGGCGGTCTGTGCAGCTAGCGGGTGGTGGTGTGGGCGTGCTGCGCCGGCGCCGGGGAGCTCGCGGCGCGGCGGGCCGGACCCGCTGAGCCGCCGCGAGCGCGACGGCGTCGAGTCGCTCCGGAGCCGCGTCGAGGACGACGACGCGCTGGCGGAGCCGCGTCGAGGACGACGACGACGGCTGGCTCCCGGACGACGACGCGAGTGGCTGTGGCTGCTCTCTATTCCGGTTTTGTGGCAAAATGCGAGCTCGCGCTCGCCAGAGCCGGCCGTGACGCAGCGCGCCGACGACGTCGTCCGCCGACGACGACGTCGGCCTCGCGCCACGCGCGACGGGTCTCCGTCGACTCTACGTTGTTGCTTCCGTGGTGTTCGTGACAATTCGAGTCGTGCGCGCGCGGGCGTCGACGGCGCGGGCGACCGCGACGGCGTCCTCGTCCGTCGCGGCGGCCCCGAGCAGCGGATCGCGCGTATCGGCGTCGCTGGCGGCGTCGGCGGCGTCGTCGTCGGCGAGGACCTGGACCCGTGGCGCCCGGCTTGTGCGTTGCGACGGGCCGAAGGAGCCCTGCAACATCGGAGTGCTTCTGGTAACTTGCTTCGGTGACACCTTCGGAGCATCGCATCCGGCGCCGTCTCGCAGCCATGGGTGTGCGCCGACCCTATTGCCCTTGCCGGGATACAACGCAGCGATGCGTCTACGACGTGCTAGAGGTGTTCAAGAAGGCTCGTTCGCAAGGGCGCGACGTCCACAGCTTCGCCGTTGAGGTGTCGGATGCAGTGCTGCGTCGCCTGAGCCAGTCGAAGCAGTTTAGCATAGTTGACGACGGTATCCTCGCGATGGTCGCGATCAACGACGCGACCGGCCGCTGCGCGGACGCGTGGTCTGCGGGCGGCACCGTGTTCGAGATGGTGCATCGCTTCCGCGCCGCGGAGATGGCTCTAGCTATTGCGTTGGCGTATGGTCTGCGTTTCGCGCTGGCCTGCGGCGCCCTTCCGATCATCACGCTCCAAGATTTCACGGCCCGCGTCGAGAAGGGCCTCTGTCAGCCAGGTTCACGCCCCACAGCCGATGCCTACCGTGCGGAGTTACGAGGTGGTCGTCTCTTCTTGCGCTTTCTTCGACTGCAATCTCGACGTACGCTCCCTTTGTCCCGCTTGTCTCGCCCATCTACAGCGCTGCCTCAGCCAGGTGCGTGCCGCACAGCCGGTGTCAAAGCCATTCCCCGCTTCGCGCGCGGCCGCGCGAGCTTCGTCCGCCGGCGCGGCTCAGGACTCGAGGCGTGGGGACAAGTAGCTTTCTTATCGTGAACAGGCAGGGGGGGGCGGGGGAGGGCGGAGGCGCCGGTGGCTTGCCGGGGCTTCAGCCCTTGCGCTTGTTGGAGCACATGTCGTGGTCGCCCGGGCAGAGGCCGTCGCCGCCGTTGGGCGGGCGGCACACGCCGTTGGACTTCTTGACGCAGAGGAACTCGTCCTCGGCGTCGGCGCCGTTGTAGAACGCGGAGCAGGCGCAGGTGGTGCCCGTCCAGTCGTCGTCGCCGCCGCCGTAGACGTACGAGTAGGAGAAGGAGAACGCGTCGTCCGTCGACGACCAGTCGATCGTCGGCGCGAGCGTCGGCTTGTCGGACGGGCGCGAGGAGGGCTTGGCCGACGGCTCGGGCGTGGGCGCGGGCGTCGGCGAGGACGTCGGCGCGGGCATCGGCGAGGACGTCGGCGCGAGCGTCGGCTTGGCCACGGGCTTGGCCGTGGGCTTGCCCCACGTGTCGTCGTCGTCCTCCCAGACGTAGCTGAAGGAGTACGAGCCCATGCCGAAGTGGTCGTCGTCGCCGAAGTCGAGCGCCGACGGCGCGGGCGTCGGCGCGGGCGACGGCGCGGGCGAAGGCTTGGCGGACGGGCGCGAGGAGGGCTTGGACGTCGGCGCGGGCGTCGGCGAGGACGTCGGCGCGGGCATCGGCGAGGACGTCGGCGCGAGCGTCGGCTTGGCCATGGGCTTGGCCGTGGGCTTGCCCCACGTGTCGTCGTCGTCCTCCCAGACGTAGCTGAAGGAGTACGAGCCCATGCCGAAGTGGTCGTCGTCGCCGAAGTCGAAGCTAGGGCGGGCCGACGGCTTGCCACTCGGCGCGTCGGTGGCCGTGCCCGTCGGCGCGTCGGTGGCCGCGGCCGTCGGCGCGTCGGTGGCCGCGGCCGACGGCGCGGCCGACGGCGCGTCGGTGACGACGATGGCCGTGGGGCGCGCCGACGGCGTGCTCGTCGCGATGCCCGTCGGCGCGGCCGACGGCGCGGGCGTGAGCTTGGCGACGGGTGCGGCCGTCGGGACGAGCCAGTCGTCGTCGAAGTCGTAGCTGTACGACGCGCCGAAGGAGTCGTCGTCGTCATCCGACTCCCAGTACGAGCTGGGCGCCGGGGTCGGCAGCGCGTCGCGCGGAGGATCGTCGCGCGGCGGATCGTCGCGCGGAGGATCGTCGCGCGGCGGGTCGTCGCGCGGCGGGTCCGTCGCGACGGCCGTCGGCGCCGCCGTCGGGTTCGCCGAGGGCGAGCCCGTCGCCGCGGCCGACGGCGAGCCCGTGGGGGCGGACGTGTCCGCGCCCGTGGGCGCGTCGGTGGCCGCGGCCGACGGCGCGGCCGACGGCGGGTCCGTGACGAGCGCCGTCGGCGCGGCCGAAGGCGTCTCCGTGGACGACGAAGTCGGCGCGGGCGACGGCGCGCCCGAGGGCGCGCCCGTGGGCGCGGCCGACGGCGCGCCCGTGGGGGCGGCCGTCGGGGCCGCGGACGGCGCCGGGGACGGCGCCTCCGTGGGCGCGCCCGTGGGGGCGGCCGTCGGGGCCGCGGACGGCTTGGCCGACGGCTCCTCGGTCGGCCCAGCGGTTGGCTTCTCCGTGGGCGACGCCGTCGGCGACGCCGTCGGCGCGCAGGCGTCGTCGCATGTCTGCGGGCACGCGTCGCGGGCCGACACCCCGGCCTTGGACTCGCGATCGCAGCGGCTGTTGGGCTTCTCGGCCACCCACGCGCAGGTGCGGGCCTTCCTGGTGCCCTCGTACCACGTCGTCCAGTCCTCGCAGACGCCGGAGGGCGCGGGCGTCGGCACGGCCGACGGCTCCTCGGTCGGCGAAGGCGTGGTGGGCGCGGCCGAAGGCCGCGGCGTGGGCGCCTCGGAGGGCTTCTCCGTAGGCGCGGCCGACGGCTTGGCCGTCGGCTTCTCCGTAGGCGCGGCCGTCGGCTTCTCCGTGGGCATCTCCGTCGGCTTGGCCGTGGGCTTGGCCGTCGGCGCCTCGGAAGGCTTGGCCGTCGGCGCCTCGGAAGGCTTGGCCGAGGGCTTGGGCGTCGGCGCGTTCGACGGCGCGGGCGTCGGCGAAGCGCTGGGCTTGGACGTGGGCGCGGGCGTGGGCGCGGCCGACGGCTTGGCCGTCGGCGCGGCCGACGGCTTGGGCGTCGGCCGCGGCGTGGGCCGCGGTGTAGGACGCTGGGTAGGACGCTCCGTCGGCGCGGGCGACGGCGCGGGCGACGGCGCGGGCGTCGGCGCCTCGGAGGGCTTGGGCGTCGGCGCCTCGGAGGGCTTGGCCGTCGGGCGCGGCGTAGGCTTGGGCGTCGGGTTCCGCGTAGGGCGATCCGTGGGCCGATTGGTGGGAGCCGGCGTGGGATTGCGCGTCGGCGCGGGCGTCGGCTGACGCGTAGGACGAGGCGTCGGATTCCGCGTCGGGCGAGGCGTCGGGGGCTCGGCCGCCCCGCCGTTCATGACGCACTGGACGAACTTGTCCGCGTCGGTCATGCCGATGCCTACGAAGAGTGACGATAAACAAGTTTCTCCACCCCCCAAAAAAATCTCAACACACCGCTTCTCACCGAGCTTCTCCTCGTAGTCGGGGTTGAGGTCGTCGATCGGCATCGCCGTGTCGTACGCGCAGGACAGCAGGCCGTCGCGCGGGAACGTGATGTCGACGGCCATGCCGAGCGCGAGCATGCCCGCGACGTGCGGCGCGGCCATGGACGTGCCCGACGCGTAGCCGTAGGTCGACCCCGTCAGAGTCGAGTAGACGCTGACGCCCGGCGCGGCGATCTCGATCCAGTCGCCGTAGTTGGAGAAGTCCGCGCGGACGCCCGAGTTCTTGACGGCCGCGACGGCCACGGCGCCCTCGTAGTAGCCCGGGTAGTACGCGCTCTCCGAGTTGCTGTTGCCCGCGGCGAAGACGACGATGCCGCTCTTCGCGTTGTAGTAGTCGATGGCGTTGAGCACGGACTGCGAGTAGGCGCCCGGGTTCGTGTAGCCCCAGGAGTTGGACGAGATCTGCGCGCCGTTGTCCGCGCCGTAGAGGAGCGCCTCGGCGAAGCCGCCGTTGCGCGTCTTGCCGAAGCCGACGGAGACCATGAGCTTGGCGCCCGAGTTGGCGGAGCCGTCGCCGCCGGCGACGCCCGCGACGCCGACGCCGTTGTTGCTGTCGGCGGCGATGGTGCCGCCGCAGTGCGTGCCGTGCCAGTGGTCGCCGATGAGGTCCGTGCCCGTGTCGTCGGCGTGGTTGTAGCCGTGGCAGTCGTCGACGTAGCCGTTGAAGTCGTCGTCGACGCCGTTGCCGCAGATCTCGCCCGGGTTCGTCCAGATGTTCAGCTGGAGGTCCGGGTGGTCGAGCTCGATGCCCGTGTCGAGGACCTGGACGACGACGTTGGGGTCGCCCGTCGTGAGGTCCCAGGCTTCGCGGAGGTTGATGGCGTCGTAGTGCGACTGCGTGTTGAGGCCCGGGTCGTCGGGCGTGAAGGACGTCGCGTAGTCGAGCTCGGGCTCTACGATGACGACGCCGTCGTGCGCGTCGCTGTCGAGGAAGCGGCGGAGGGCGTCGTAGACGCTCTGCGAGTCCGCCACGGCCTTGTACTGGCGCGCCGCCGCGAGGCGGCGGCCGGGCCGGCCCGGGCAGCTGTCGCACGCGACCGGGCACGCGGCGCTCGCGGGGACCTTGGCGCGGGACTCGAAGGCGCAGTACTTCTCGGGCTTCTTGGCCACCCACGCGCAGGTGCGGGTCGTCTTCTTGCCCTGGTACCACGTCGGCGAGTCCTCGCACGGCGCCGCGTCGCCGACGTCCGCCGGGCAGGCGTCGCAGGCCTCGGGGCAGGCGACGCTGGCCGTGACGCCGTCCCTGGACTTGATGGTGTCCTTGCAGCGGCTCTTGGGTTTCTCGGCGACCCAGGCGCAGGTCTTCGACTTCTTCGTGCCCTGGTACCACGACGGCGAGTCCGCGCACGACGGCTCGTCCTCCGGCGCCGGCGTGGGCTTCGGCGTGGGCTTCGGCGCGGGCTTCGGCGTGGGCTTCGGCGTGGGCTTCGGCGCGTCGCCGACGTCCGCCGGGCAGGCGTCGCAGGCCTCGGGGCAGGCATCGCTGGCCGTGACGCCGTCGCTGGACTTGATGGTGTCCTTGCAGCGGCTCGCGGGTTTCTCGGCGACCCAGGCGCAGGTCTTCGACTTCTTCGTGCCCTGGTACCACGACGGCGAGTCCGCGCACGACGGCTCGTCCGCCGGCGCCGGCGTGGGCTTCGGCGTGGGCTTCGGCGCGGGCTTCGGCGCGTCGCCGACGTCCGCCGGGCAGGCGTCGCAGGCCTCGGGGCAGGCGACGCTGGCCGTGACGCCGTCGCTGGACTTGACGGTGTCCTTGCAGCGCTTCGCGGGCGACTTGCCGACCCAGGCGCAGGTCTTCGAGTTCTTCGTGCCCTGGTACCACGACGGCGAGTCCGCGCACTTGTTCACCGGCCCGTCCACCGGCTGGGACCGCGACTCGTCGGCGGCGGAGTCGTCGCCGTCCGCCGGGCAGGCGTCGCACGCCACGGGGCAGGCGACGCCGGCCGCGACGCCGTCCTTGGACTGGACGGTGTCCTTGCAGCGGCTCGCGGGTTTCTCGGCGACCCAGGCGCAGGTCTTCGACTTCTTCGTGCCCTGGTACCACGACGGCGAGTCCTCGCATTGCTCGGACGGGTCGCCCTCGACGGGGCCCTCGGCCTCGCACGCGACCTCGTACCAGAGGTCGAGGCCGAAGGCGGCGTGGGCCGCCTCGTGCTTGCCCGCGTGGCGGAAGACGCGCGTGGCCTCGCCGTCGCAGCCGAGCGCGTCGACGACCTTGGCCGTGACCGCCGCGGCGTCGCCGCGCTTCACGAGCGCGTCGTCGCCGTCGAGCTTGAAGAGCACGTGCGACCCGAGCGCGCCGACGGCGGCGTCCTCGGAGAGCTTCTCCATGTCGAGCGAGTCCTCGAGGCGCCGCCGCGGCGGCGCGCCGAGGCGCGCGGCCGCGACGGCCGCGACGAGCGCGTACGCGACGGCGCGCATCTGGTTGTTGTTGCTTTTGGGAACCTCCCGGTATCACAGCACCGCGTGGAAGCGGGCTCTTGCTGAAGACCCGCGGAGCGGGTCGGTTGCTTTGATGCCGGGAAGCCCCGGCTTGTGGGCGTCGAGGTAGAGCTCGACCTGTGAAGGTTGGGGGGTGATTCGGGTCGTCCGGTTCGGGCGAGTCGATTCCGGGGGCGCCCGGGGGGACCGGGGCATCGAGCGCCCGGTGTTCTTTCTCAGGCTTCAAGTCGGGCCGATTTCGGTCGAGGAAGTTCGGCCCGGTCCTCGCGCGCCCGGAGCGGCCCGTTCCTCGAGCAGCCCGTGACCGAGCCCCCCGCGCGCCCGGGGCGGCGCGGGGGGGACCGGGAAGAGGCGCCCGCGGGAGTTTCGGGCCCTCGAACGTGCCGAGGGTTCTTCGGGGCGAGGTCGGGCGGTTCTCGGCGGTTCCGGGCTCAGTTCTCGCGGTTTTTTTCTCCGATGTTAGTGGTGGCTCTCGTCGAGCGTATGCGACGGGCGAGAACCGGCATCATCCCCGAGGCGGGCGAGGGCGACCGCGTGATTATGACGCTGCATGCCCACAAGGACTCCCGTGCTCAGGAGACTGCCTGGAACAGGGCTCCTCGCCGGGATGGGGGGGTTGGCAGCCAGTGCCCCGATCAACGTACATCTAGGTGCACCCATAGGAAATTAATTAATAAAGATCAATCATCGAATTCCGGCCGGCGGAGCCAGAGTCATTAGTCGTCCATAGAGGCTGTACGTCGACCGCGCGCGCGGGCGCGGTGTCGCGGCGGTCCGCGGGCTGAAATCACGGCCAAAATTGGGTTATGGTCGTATCAAAGCAAGTTTGATGATATTCGCGCGTTAATTGCACGTTTGCGATGGCTTTTTGCGCGCGGTCGCTGGTTCGGGTCGCGAAATCGCAAGATTTAACTTCAACAAAAGTGCTGAAGTTCAACAAAAATGTTGACTTTTAAATCCAGGCTATCAGAATCTGAGTTTTGATCGGTGCACTGTTGGCAGCATCGGCCGGGGGCGCCCCTCGGCGCTGGCCGCGGTCCTGAAGTGCGAAATCAGCTCAGAGGAAGTCCCCCGCGCTGGGAAACGATACAAACAACCGCTGTACAAATCGGCGTCGTTCTAGGGACGAACTCGCGATTTTAAGGCTCGTGAGTACCCGCGCCCGCGCCGAGACGCGTCCAAGCTGCTGCAATAATCCGAGCCTGAGCGGCGTTTCGTCGTCCCACGGGACTCCGAGGTACTATCGTCGACTCTCGGCCGAGGCGCGCCCGCTAGAAGTGCGAATTACGAGGTGGGTGGTCCGCCCAAGAGGGGGCAGTACGCGTGCGCGCACCCGATTCGCGAACGGGTCGAAAATGTCGAATTCGCTGGAGATTCGCCGCTGGAGACCTAGTGGATCCCGTACGACGAAGATGGCGTCCTCGGACTCGACGCCGTGGACGTTGGTGACGAGAACCATAGCAGCAGTGATCGTTTGAAAAGACATCGAATCTGTGGTCCGCGATCCACGACTCCAACACGCTTTCCGAGGTCGTGCGACGCTTCCAGACCGACTGCATGACCGACCGGAGGGATACGACCGGCGGCTCGATGGTCTACCGCTCCAGATGCCCGCGGTGAAGTGCGTCGGAAATGCTGTCGGTGCCGAACTTCGGCCGCTCGCACAGTCACGTTTTTGGCCCGCACGCATCGAACCAAGCACGCGGAACGTCTTACACCGTCAATAAGACCGCGCGCAAGGCCCAAACGAGCCAGGAGCAGCGTTTCTGAAATGCCCCGATTTCGTGTGCTCGGATAGCAGCTCATGGAGGCCCCAGCTCATGAGCGTGCGGCGCGACGATGGCGTCGTTTTGAGCGGTCTCAACGGGTGTGCGACTCCGCCGGGTCTATGCGCCGCGGGCGGGACCGGCGCGGGGGCCTGTAGGGCCGCGCACGCACGCCCGCGCGGCGCTGAGGACGCCCCAAAGGCCCGTTGAGTACTGCAACATACCTTCAACATGGACTCGCAGTCGAGGATCGGCGTGAACGTACGTACTCTCTCTGGGGCGTTTTTCGCCCGGGGCTGGGGCTGGGCGCCTGGGGGGTAGTTGGAGTCATCCGCGACGCTGCGGGGACGATATCAGCCGTAGACGGCTGGAAAGCAGGTGGAGGGCCTCTAGGCGTGCGCTAAAAGGACGACCGCGCGGCGCCATCGTGCTCCGCGGACCCAACTACCCCCCAATCCCGGCCCTAGCATCGCCGGCCGGCCCCGCGTACCGTCAGCGCGGCGTCTGGGGCCGAACCCCGACTGTGAGGACCTACCCGCGCGCGCTTCCGGCCCCGAGGGCACCGAGGCGCCGCCACGGCGTGCCCAGCCGCGCTGGCGCGGTTGTTGCTCGCCCACGGCGCCTCGGGCCGCCCGTAGGGTCCGTGCGGTCGGCTCGGGCCGGCCAGCGCGGCGAGCGACGGCCACCGCCGCGCGCGGCGCACGCCGCCCAGAACCGCGCGTAGTGGCAAAATCGCCAAAAGGGCGTCCCAGCCGCGCGCAGCCGGATCGAGGAGCCCCGGTACGAGACTTTGGGTTTGGAGTGTCCGTGGGGTGCCCTCGGGCTGCTGCGATTTCGCACCTACAGTTCGTCGCCGCTGTCGAGCACCGACGACCCCCCCATGCTGCCAACCCCCCTCTCGCCGGGGCTCTTTGAGTGGAAATCGTCGAAACACACCGGAACAGCCGCGTCGAGGCGGGCTAGCTCGTGTTCACGTCAGGGCCCTCACACCACTTCGCCGAGCGGAAACATTCGATAGCGCGCTGGCGAGTGTAGGCAGTATACCAGCGCGGCTCATGCTCGCGCCGTCGCGAGCGGGGGCACCACCGTGACACGAGGCAAAGCCTCGGCAAGAGAGGTGAGGGACGTGGCCTCTCAGGAGAGCACCCCCCAAACTCTCAGGGGAGCACCCCCCAAAACAAAAAGGGGATCATCATCGTTCTTATCACAAGAAACAGGGGGGGAAGACAGAACACCCCGCCCACATCAGTTGAACTCGGAGCACACGCAGCCGCACGCTGCGGACGCGCGGACGCCGTCGATGTCCTTGGACTTGCAGCGGCTCTTCGACGCGCCCTTGTTCGCGATCCATTCACAGCCCCTGTTCTTCTTCGTCTTGCCCTTCTTCGCCAAGCGCCAGTCGTCGTCGTCGGCGCAGAAGCCGAGCGGCGTCGGCGCGGGCGTCGGCGCGGGCGCGTAGTACTGGTCGCAGGCGCAGCACGCGTCGCGCGCGCGGACGCCGGCCCCGTCCTTGTAGCGGTCGCAGCGGCTCTTCGAGTCGCGGCCGTCGAGCCACGCGCAGTCGCGGTTGTCGCGCTCGCGGCCGCGCGAGTAGTGGCGCCACGACGCGTCGTCGACGCACGTGCCCTCGTCGGCCGTGGGCGCGGCGACGGGCGCGAGGGACGGCTTCGGCGTCGTGGGCAGCGCCGTGGGCTTGGCCGTCGGCGCGGGGTGCGGCGCGCGCGTCGGCTCCTTGGACGGCGCGGGCGTGGGCTCGGGCGACGGCGCGGGCGTCGGCCGGGGCGTGGGCTGGGGCGTCGGCTGGGGCGTCGGCTGGGGCGTCGGCTGGGGCGTCGGCTCCGGCGTAGGGCGGGGCGTCGGCCGGGGCGTGGGGCGGGGCGTCGGGCGCGGCGTCGGCGCGTTCGACGGCGCGGGCACGGGCGCTAGCGACGGCGCGGGCACCGTCGGCCGCGGCGTGGGCGCGGGCGCGGGCCGGGTCGTCGGCGCTTGCGACGGCGCGGGCACCGTTGGCCGCGGCGTGGGCGCGGGCGCGGGCCGGGTCGTCGGCGCGTAGGGGTCGTCCGCCGTGGGCGCCGCGACGGGTAGCGCCGTCGGCGACGGCGCGGGCGCGGCCGTCGGCGACGGCGCGGGCAGGGACGACGGCGCGGGCGTCGGCAGGGACGACGGCGCGGCCGTCGTCGGCTCCGGGGACGGGTGGGACGTGGGCGGCGACGACGGCGCGGCCGTCGGCGCCGGGGCCGGCGCGGACGTCGGCGCGGCCGACGGCGCGGCCGCGTCGTCGTCGTCGTCGTCGTCGTCGTCGTCGTCGTCCGCCTCGGGCGCGACGAAGTCGAGGGAGAAGGACGCGCCGAAGTCGCCGCCGGACGCGAGGACGACGCCGTCGAGGCTCAGCGAGAACGACCCCGCGCCGTAGCCGCAGCAGATGCCGTCCCCGAAGGAGTCGGCGAGCTCGAAGGTGTAGGCCTGGCCCGGGCAGATCTGCGTCGCGATGACGACGGCCCCGTAGTCGAAGTTCGCGTCCGCGTAGCCGCCCGACGTCGCGGACGCGTCTTCGCAGTTGTCCGGCGCGGACGCGTCGAGCGCCAGGCTCCAGGACGTCTCCGCGGGGTACGAGTCCGTGACGAGGGCGAGCTCGAGGACGCCGTCGCAGGGCCCGCAGCCGGCCGTCGGCCGAGCGGTGGCCGTCGGCGCGGGCGACGGCGCGGCCGTCGGCGCGGCCGTCGGCGCGCGCGTGGCCGTCGGCGGCTTCGTGTTGGCGAGGTCCGCCGCGCAGTCGACGAAGGCCTTGGCGTCGATCATGCCGGAGCCGAGCTGGCCCGGGTAGCCCGTGTTCGAGTCCGCGATGTCGATCGACGTGTCGTACGCGCAGGAGAGCAAGGCGTCGCGGGGGATGGCCGCGTCGATGGACCAGCCGAGCGCCAGGACGCCGGCGACGTGGGGGCAGGCCATGGACGTGCCGCTCGCGTAGCCGTAGTCCATGCCGTGCGTGTACGTCGAGTAGACGCTCACGCCCGGCGCGGAGATCTCGATCCAGTCGCCGTAGTTGGAGAACGACGCGCGGACGCCGGAGTCGTCGACGGCGGCGACGGCGACGGCGCCCTCGTAGAAGCCGGGATAGTAGTCCTCGGCCGAGTTGCTGTTGCCCGCGGCGAAGACGACGATGCCGTTTTGCGCGTTGTAGTAGTCGATGGCGTCGAGCTCGGCCTGGCTCCAGAAGCCCGGCGCCGTGTAGCCCCAGGAGTTGGAGCTAATCTGGGCGCCCATGTCCGCGCCGTAGGTCAGCGCCTCGGCGAAGCCGCCGATGTTGCCGTTGTTGCCGAAGCCCACGGAGATCATGAGCTTGACGCCCGAGTCCGCGGCGCCGTCGCCGCCGGCGACGCCCGCGACGCCGACGCCGTTGTTGCTGTCGGCGGCGATGGTGCCGCCGCAGTGCGTGCCGTGCCAGTGGTCGCCGAGGAGGTTCGCGCCCTCGTCGTCGGCGTGGTTGTAGCCGTGGCAGTCGTCGACGTAGCCGTTGCCGTCGTCGTCGACGCCGTTGCCGCAGATCTCGCCCTCGTTGCGCCAGATGTTCAGCTGGAGGTCCGGGTGGGCCATGTCGATGCCCGTGTCGAGGACCTGGACGACGATGGACGCGTCGCCCCGGACGACGTCCCAGGCCTCGGGCATGCGAATCGCGTCGTAATGCGGCTGCGTGCCGAGGAGGGGGTCGTCGGGCGTCCAGGAGAGGGCGTGCTCGAGCTCGGGCTCGACGACGACGACGCCGTCGTGGTCCGCCTCGTCGAGGAACTTGGTCAGCGCGTCGAAGGTCTTCTTCGCGGCCGCGGCCTTTTCCGGCGCGCGGCTGCAGCGCACCGCGTACCAGTCGTGGAGGCCGGCGGCGACGTGCTTCGCCTCGTGCTTGCCCGCGGGGCGGAAGACGCGCACGGGCTCGTGCTCGTCGCAGTCGAGGTCCGCGGCGACGCGCTTGGCCAGCGCCTCGCGGTCGCCGGACTTGGCGAGCGCGTGCTCGCCGTCGACCTTGAAGAGGACCCGGGAGCCGAGCTCGCCGTCGCCCGCGGCCTTGGCGAGCTTGACGAGGTCGAGGTCCGCGCCGAGGCGGCGGCGCTCGGTCGGGCGCGCGGCGGTGGCGCAGAGCAGCGCGGCGAAGAGGATCTGCTGGAGGCGGGTCATGGTCTGGTGCGTGCGGTGGTGGTGGTGTTGTGGTGGTGGTGGGTGGGGTGCTCGTGCGAGGCGAGCTTGCGGGGTGGTCCGAGTGTCGAACCTTGCGGTGGAATGGCGGTGTGGTTGCGTTTGCTTTGGGCAATGCACGAGGCAATTGCCGGGTAGGAGGCCATCGTGGGACAAGTTCCCGGCGGACGGCCGTTTGGAACTTCAATGAAAAGATGTTCGATTTTCATACATATTCCCTCCGCTCGCATTTTTTCCCGGGGCCAGCGTGTCGCGGAGCAGCGAGCCCCTCCCTCGAAGCTCCCGCCCGCCGCCGGCCCCGCGCGTCCCCGACGCGCCGGGCGACCGAAACACGAAGCGATCGCGAGCACGGAGCTCGGAGCTCGTCACGGAAGGCAACCCCGCGGCGGGGCTCCTTCACGACCCAACGACACCAGAAGGGTGATGTGAATGGGATGTTTTACATTCGAGCGTCGCGTCGCCACGCGGCGCTCCTCGCGGGGAACGAAGCGGAGACTCCCGCCGCGGCGCCGGGGGCGCCGCGTCGGTCGTCGGGTAAGGTGGGGCGCGTCCGCGGCGGGACGCTTACCGGAGTCGCCGGGCCTCGCGCTCCCACTCGAGCAGGCAGAGGATGTCGCCCTCGCGCACGGGGCCCTTGACGTTGCGGATGATGGAGCGGTTCGGGTCGTCGATGAACTCGACGCGCACCTGGGTCACGTTACCCGTGTTGCCCGTGCGGCCCAACACGCGGTTGATCTTCGCGAGCTTGATGGGAGCGGTATCCATCGTGGCAAGCGCGAGTGAGTCTGCGGCGGGGGGGGGGAGCGGGTGAGCGCGCCGCGCGACGGCGGCGCGGAGCGGGCGCGAACGGCGAGAGCGCGCGGCGGCGGGGGAGGGGGCCGCCCCGCTTGACCGTCGAGCCGCCAGCGGCGCCGCGGAGACGAGCCGCGGACGTGTGATGCGTGCGCGCCGCCCCGCGACGGCGTCCCGGGCTCCCGGCGCGCCTCCCGGAGGAGCGCGCGGCCGAGCTGGGCCGGCGTCGCGGCTCGTCGCGCGGCGCAAATTTCGTCGCTGCTCGTCGGCGCGGCGTCGTCGGCGACTACTCGGGTGTGCGCTGGGCTGACATCGATCGGAGGGCGGCGGCGGCGCGGCGCAGCGTATCACCTTAATGAGCGAGATGGGCGAAGGTCTCGCTGTCGGAGCGAGCCAGCCCGATGTAAGCCCCCTGGCCAGATAAATGGCCGGGGGTCGAGAAGCAAAGTCCCCCGGACTCCGGAGGCCCGCCCACAGCCCCCGCCGCCGACCCGCCACCGCCTACCCCCCACCGAAGACAAAAACCCAACCACAAAAACCAAGGAGACGCGTCGTAGCCTTAGGGGGCCCTCGGGACTTGTGGAGGGCGCGCGGGCGGCTCGCGCGGGCGGCTCGGATCCGGCCGCCGTTCTAGGCGGCCTCGACGAAGAGCTGCTGCGGGTTCGGCGCGCCGTCGACGGGCGTCACGAGGACGACCTTGTCGCGGGGCGACTCGAGGGCCGCGTCGTCGTCGGCGCGCGGCCGCTTGAGCGCCGGGAGCGCGGCGGCGTCGTCGTCCTTGGACGCCTCCGTCGCCGCGGAGCGGAGGAGGTCGAGGAAGGCGGCGGACGCCGTCGAGTCGTCGGGGCCGTCGGCCTCGTCGCCGCTGGGGAGCGTCGCGCAGGAGCCGCTCGACGCCGCGGACGAGCCGCGCGTCGTCATCGCGCCCGGGCTCTTGGGCCGGGGCCCGCCGGCCTTGGGCTTGGCCGCGGCGCCCGCGGCCGATGGCAGGCGGCTCGCGGAGCGCGTCGCGGCGGACCGGAGCTTGTCGCGGCGCGCCGCGAGCTGGAGCGAGCCCGGGTAGTTCTCGCAGTCCGCGCACTTGCACTTGGCGCCGCACGTGATGCCCGCCTCGAAGCACTCGCAGTACTTCTTGAGGCACTTGGACTTCTTGCAGTGGCAGCCGTTCTGGTGCGTCTTCGCCTTGGCGTTGACCTTGGCGCGGAAGGCCTTGGGGTTCTTCTCGAGCGTCGCCTTGATCGCGTCGTCGCGGTCGCGCGCGTGCGCCTGGTCGTTGTGGCAGTCGACGCACTTGCACGACTCCTCGCAGAAGCGGCCCGCGGCGAAGCAGTCGCAGTAGAGCTTGAGGCACCGCGAGTTGCGGCAGTTGCAGGGCTTGAAGCGCTTCGTCGCCGACGCCTTGGCCGCCGTCGGCCGGTCGCCGCCGTCGTCGTCGTCGACCTCCGTCGTCGGCGTCGCCGCGCCGCCGCGGCGGCCGCCGCGCGCGGGCGGCGCGGCCGCGCCGCGCAGGCCCTGGGACGTCTTGCTCGTGCGGCTCCGCTTCGCCGGCGGCTCGCCGGAGAGCGACGACGCGGACGACCGGTCGTCGTCCGCGGGCGGCGCGGACGCCGCCGGCTCGTCGGCCTTGGACCGCTTCGTCGGCTTGCGGCTCCGCGGCGCGGCGCCGTCCTTCTTGGGCTTGCTCCGGGACTTTGGCGCCGGGGGCTTGCGGGCGGCCGCCGGCGGGCGCCGCGGCGCCGCGGACCCGTCGGAGAAGGGCGGGCGCCGGCGGCTCGTGACCTTGAACTGGACGTTCGTCGGCGCGGGCTCCGAGCCCGGGTGGTCGAGGAGGAGCAGGAGGTCGTCCTGGGCGCCCCGCGGCGAGTCGAGGAGCGCGAGGGGCGAGCTCGCGCTCAGGAGGCGCCGCGGGGACCCGAGGCGGCCGAGGAGCGAGATGCCGACGTCGTCCGTGCCGAGCGGCGGCGACGCCGGGTAGTCGTGGACCGCCGCGGCGTCCTGGAGGCTCAGGAGCTTCGAGTCGTCGAGGGGCCGCCGCTCGGGCGTGCCGCAGCGCGGCGCCGCCGCGCGGCCGCCGCGCGCGAGGCCCCGGGGCGGCGCGTCGCCGTCGCCGTCGCTGTCGGGCCCGCCGCCGCGGCCGCCGCCCATCGCGCGGTTCACGCGCGCGATGGCGCGGCGGAGCTCGACGGAGCTCGGCGTGATCTTGACGGAGATCCAGCGCCGCGGCGCGGGCTCGCCGGGGCTCGAGTCGGCGCTGCCGCAGGACTCGGCGTAGCCCCGCGCGACGTCGGGCGACCGGCGGCCGAGCGCGTCGATGCCGCTGTCGGGCGCGACGCGCGACGCCGCGGCGCCGTCGCCGGGCCGCGGCGACGGCCGCCGCTCGGGCGTGCGCGGCGCCGCCGACGCGCCCTTGCGCGGCGGGCCGCCCTCGTCCGCGTCGCCGACGCCGGGCATGCGCGGCAGCAGCGGCGCGCCGCGGCCCGCCTCGGCGTCGATGCGGTCCGCGCGGCGCAGGGCGCTCAGGCTGCCGAGGCGGCTCGCGTCGCCCTCGTGGAAGCCCGTCAGGGGCGAGAAGGCGCCGTCGAAGAAGGGCGAGCGGGGCCTGAGGCGCGGGCGCGTCGGATACGCGGCGGAAAGTCCCCTTGGGCGCGCGCGGGCCGTTTCGCGCGCGCGCGGGGCGAAAATGGTGGGACGCTGGAGGCGCACGCCGACGGGTTGGCCCGGTGCACGCGCGCGGCCATCGACGAGAAGGGCGAGTCGTGCGCGCGAGACGAGCCGGGCGTCCGGCGCGGGGACGCTTGGCCGAGCTTGCCCGCCTTCAACGCCTTGGCCGGCGACGCCGGGGGGCTCTGCGGCAACTCCATGAGCGCGGCGATCACTTCGCGGTCAAAGGGGTCCGTCATCGTGCTCCTCGCTTCGGTCCGAAGCGGGGCTTCGGCGGCCGAAGCGGGCTCCTTGAAGAAGCTGGCTTTTTCGTCGCCGGGGCCGAAAAACCGTGCGACGGGTTTCGAGGCGGTCGGGGACGGCGGGCGAGGCAAGCCCGGGCGTCAGAGGGGCTCGGGGTCGCTCGGGGGCGCGCGTGGCGCGCGTGAAGTTTGACGATAACACGGAGAGCGTCTGTGTGGGCGCGAGATTTTGAGCCGGGCTCTGCGGATTGGCCGGGGTATCCGTCGCTGAGAGAGATATTGAGGCCACACGAGCCTTTTACTTGCCGCCCGCGCGCGACGATGGCGACGGCAGCCCCCGGCGCCGAGGCCCTCGACGCCACTTGGCAGCACGTCGCCGCCTACCTGGGCACGCCGGGCGTCCTCCGCGCCGCGCAGGCCTGCCGGGCCTGGCGCGACCGCGTCGAGGCCCATGCTCTCTGGTCCGCCGGGGCCGTCGCCGGCGCCCTCGCCGCGCTCGACGCCTGCGAGGCCGCCGCCGCGGCCGGCGCGGCGCTGGAGGCGGACGCGCGGGGCCGCACGGCGCGGCCGGCGCGGCGCGGCAAGCTCTTCGCCATGCCGGCGGACCGGCGGCCGAAGTACGCGAACTTCGTCTACGGGGAGTTGCGCGCGGCGTCGCTCGCGCGGCTCCTCGGCGCCTGCGAGCTGCGGCGCGGCGAGACCTTCGCGGACCTCGGCTGCGGCGCCGGGCGGCTCCTCGTGACGGCGGCGGCGCTCGTGCGCCTCGGCCGCGTCGTCGGCGTCGAGCTCCTCGACGGCTACGCGGAGACCGCGCGGCGCACGCTCGCGCGCCTGGGGCCGGTGCTCGGCGCGGCGGCGCCGGCCGTGGACCTGCGCCACGGCAGCTTCACGGACGAGCCCGACGCGAGCGCCTGGGTCGGCGCCGACGTCGTCGTCGCGACGAGCACGTGCTTCGAGGCCGCGCAGATGCGGCGCATCGCGGACCACGCGGCGCGGCTCCGGCCGGGGGCCCGCGTCGTCACCCTCGACAAGCCCCTCCCGGCCTCCGACGCCCGCTTCGACCTCCTCTACAAGGTCGCCTGCCGCGGCGACTGGGGCGCCGCCGTCGGCTACGTCCAGCGGCGGCGCGCCGGCGCGCCGCCCGCCCGATAAAAAAGTTTGCGCTGCATTTCGGGGCAGCTATCCAGCCACCTGGCCGTCGGCCTTCCCGCCGATTCTAGAATCCGACCACCGCCGTCGTCGCCGCCACCTCCGCCATGTCGTTCTTCGGATTCATGAAGTCGGACATCAAGCTCCACTACTTCGACGCGCGCGGCGCGGCGTCCCGCGGCCGTGACGAGTTTCGTGAGATTTCGACCGGGAAACACGACGAAACGTCGTCATCTTTGGTAGGCGCGGCGTCGCCGAGGACATCCGCTACATGCTCGCCATGGCCAAGGTGCCCTACGAGGACAAGCGCTTCTCCTTTTCCTTCGGCGTGCCCGGCGACTTTAGCACGATCAAGCGCCCGGAGCGCGTCGGCCGCGTCCCATCTCTCCGCGGGGGCAGCGCGTCCGTCGTGCCGTGGCTGGAACTGTGCGTTTGGGGCATGCTCGCCGGAACGCCTCGAACCGCCTTGGGCAGGGGCAGCGAGTCCCGGAGCTCGGGGCGCCTCGCCGGAACGCCACCCGCGCCGCAGGTTCGACGCGGCCAAGGAGGCCGGCGAGCTCGACGCGGGCATCGGCAAGGTGCCCATCCTCGAGGTGGACGGCGTGAAGGTCGGCCAGTCCAAGGCCAT
Organism: Aureococcus anophagefferens; assembly: GCF_000186865.1. Classification (NCBI taxonomy): domain Eukaryota; class Pelagophyceae; order Pelagomonadales; family Pelagomonadaceae; genus Aureococcus; species Aureococcus anophagefferens. The sequence goes on from NW_008705561.1 coordinate 1,647,653, forward strand.
AGCGCGCTACGTCGCCTCCAAGTACGGCTTCGCGGGCGCGAGCGCCATCGAGGCCTTCAAGATCGACTGCCTCTGCGAGCACGTCGTCGACATCAAGGCCACGTACCAGAAGGTCAAGGGCGACGGCGACGAGGCCAAGGCCAAGTACTTTGGGGAGACGCTCCCCGGGGAGCTCGCCAAAGTCGAGAAGAGCCTCGGCGACGCGAAGGGCCCCTGGCTCGTCGGCTGCAAGCCGAGCCGCGCGGACGTCGTCTTCATGGTCTTCCTGACGGAGTTCTTCGACAACGTCGAGGGCGCCAAGGCCGCGACGCCGCCGAAGATCCAGGCCGCGATCGACGCGGTCTCCGCGCTCGACGCGGTCAAGGGCTGGAAGGAGTCCCGCCCGCAGACGCCCTTCTGAAGCGAAGTTGCGCGACTCGTAACGGCGCGCGCGCCGGGGAGGAACGCTCGCTAGGCGGACGCGAGCTTCGCCTTCTTGTCGCGCATGTAGGCGTTGGCGAGGCGGTCGATGTGGTTGACGCACTCCTTGTGGAAGCGGTCCCACTGGTGGACGACGGCGGACTTCTGGCCGTCGTAGTCCAGGATGTAGCCGTCCTTGTCCTTGATCTTCCAGTGCGTGTCCAGGGGCCCCTTCATGTGCGCGGGCACGCGGAAGCCGTTCATCGCGCCGATCGTGTTCACGATGCCGTGGCCCTGCTCGTGGTGCGTCACCTTGACGCCCGGCAGCCGCGCGAGCTCGCCGCTGTCGTAGAGGTAGTTGTGGTAGCCCTGGTCCGACTCCGTGCGCGCGGGCGTCGCGTGGCACTTCATCTTGTCCATCTCCGCGACCATGCGCTCCGTGTACTGGCGGAGCGCCGGCGCGGAGCCCATGGTGGACCCGGAGCAGACGACGCTGTTGTTCGAGTACTTCTTGGGCGTCTCCTTGCCCCAGCAGCGGAGCCAGCCGGAGTTGAAGATGCAGTTGCCGACGGTCTTCACCTGCCGGTTCTCCGCGAAGAGGTGCAGGTTCGGCGCCGACGGCGACTTGTCGACGATGGTGAAGGGGTCCCGCTGGAAGAAGGTGTCCCGGAAGTCGAAGATGATGCCCCAGGACGTGTCCTCGTAGAAGCTCAGCCACGTCCGGTACATCTCGTAGCGGCTGACCGCGAGCGGCCGCGGGCCGCGCTGGTCGCCCTTGGCGTACCAGTTCGTCAGCGTGCAGCCCGCGGGCGTCATGAGCAGCCGTCGACGCTTCTTCTTGACGCACTCGTAGGTGAACTGGTACGCGAGGACGCCCTCGCCGCGCAGGTAGTCCTCGACGCCCCGCTGGAACTTCTCCGGCGGGCCCGCGGCGAGCACGATGTCGCCGGCGTAGTCCGTCGCGCGGAGCGTCGACACGAAGCGCGCGAACTCCTTCTGCGAGTAGCCGAAGCCCAGGGCCATGACGACGTCCGCGCTCGGGTTGTGCTCGAGGCCCCACATGGGCTTGAGCGCCGACGCCCACGGGTCGTCGGACGGCTTGAGCTTCTTCACCTTGACGGGCGGCAGCTTCGGCGCCGGCTTCGGCTTGTCCTCCTTGGGCGCGCTCTTCTCGAGGGCCTTGGCCATCTTCGCCTGCTGCGCCTTCTCCTGGTCGAGGATCTTTCGCTTCCGATCGCTGACGACGGGCTTCGGGAGCGACGCCGCGTCCTTCTCCGCGGCCTTCTCCGCGTCGAGCTTCGCCCGCAGCTTCTCGAGGGCCTTGGGGCTCTCCATGGTCACGGGCGGCTTCTCGTAGACCGTCACCGCCTGCGCCGGGCCGGGCGCCGACGTCGGCATGAGGAAGAGGCAGGCGCCGCCGAGGGCGACGGCGAGCACGAGCCACACGGGCACCGTCGCCGCCTTCTTGCCGTCGTTGGCCATGGGAGCGCGCGCGTCTCCGCGGTCCGGCTCTCGGTCGCGGCCGGCGCTGCGGCGCCGGCCGACGTGCGCGACGCGGCGACGACGCTGGGCTGCCGCCTCGAGAGGGCAGCATGGGCTGCTTGACGGGCGATTGCAGACAAATCGCCAGAGCTGAGGCAATAGAGGCGCTCGATCTGTTGGCGCGCGCGCCGCGAGCTGTCGTCGACGCCGCCCGCACAGCCGCCCCGCGCGAAGCACGCCAGTGCCAAACCCAGACCGCCGCGCAGCGCCTCCGCAACCACTACCGCGCCGCCATGTCTCTCGCGGCGAACCCGAGCGAGTCCGCGAGCACCATGCAGTACGAGGGCTCCATCTCGTCCGACGGGAAGTTCCACGGCCGCGGGTCCATCGTCTACAGCAACGGGGAACGATACGCGGGCGAGTGGCAGTACGGCCAGCGCCACGGCCGGGGCACGTACACGTACGCCGACGGCGGCACCTACAGCGGCGACTGGGAGCGCGACAAGATCCAGGGCGAGGGCACGGCCAAGTACAGCGACGACAACGTCTACACGGGCTCCTGGACGAACGGCAAGATCCACGGGCGGGGGAAGCTGGAGACGGCGAAATTCACTTATGAAGGTCAGCTGCCGGCGAACTTTTCTTACGGAGACGGCGAAGTTTTCATACGACCTTCATAGGCGAGTGGCGCGACGGCAAGAAGCACGGCCGCGGCCTCTGCTCGTACCACGACAACGGCGACGAGTACGAGGGCGACTGGGTCGACGACAAGTGGCACGGCGAGGGCGAGTGGACGCTCCGGGGCGCCGGCGGCAACGTCCACGAGAGGTACGTCGGCGCGATGGAGCAGGGCCGCATGCACGGCACGGGCAAGTACGTCTACAGCGACGGCTCCGAGTACTCCGGCGACTGGCACGACAACCGCATGCACGGCAAGGGCATCTTCACCTTCGCGAACGGCAACAAGTACGTCGGCGACTTCGTCGACGACGCCAAGGACGGCGTCGGCTTCCTCCAGTACGTCGACGGGGAACGCTACGACGGCTGCTGGCGCGGCGACAAGGCCCACGGCCAGGGGACGCTGACCTACGCGTCGGGCGACGAGTACGTCGGCTCGTGGATGGACGGCATGAAGGACGGCGAGGGCGAGCTCCGGTACGCGAACGGCGACTGCTACCGCGGGAGCTGGGAGCGCGACGCGGCGCACGGCCAGGGCACGCTCGCCTACGCGTCGGGCGACGAGTACGTCGGCGCCTGGCGCAACAACCTGCGCCACGGCGAGGGCAAGTTCTCGTGCGCGGCGGACGGGAAGCTCTACGTCGGCGAGTTCGCCGACGGCCTCAAGCACGGCTCGGGCACGCTCACGCTGCCGAGCGGCGACTCCATCTCCGGGACCTGGGACCGCGGCGAGCTCAAGGGCCCCGTGGACTTCAAGCACCACCCGGACTCGCCCTGGACGAACCCGAAGCTCTGAGGATCGGTCCTCGCGCGCGGGAGGGGGGATTTTGTCTAACTGCCCTCGAGAAACACCGAACGGTCCTCACCTCAGCCACAGCGCCGAGTGCCTTGGCGAAGTGGTCGGCGGTCGGTCGGCGGCGGCCGCGGCGGGGCGGCGCCGCTCAAGGCCTCGCTCAAAACAGTCGATTCGCCTTGACGCGTCTCTAAACGTAGGGGGCCCGGGAGGAACCGCGGGAGTCGGAGGTGGGGACAGTCGATTCGCCACAGCGAAGCGGAGGAGCAATGAGCGGGTCGCGCGCACAGGCACGGGCGACAGCTCTCGGAGGCGCGGACGTTGTAACGAAGGTGCTGAGCTGCTTTGGGATGCCCTGGGGCTCCGAGGTGTGCTCCGAGGTGTGCGATAAATTTGATGATAATTCCTACCGCTATACCAAAAAACACCTCGCCAATGTGTTCGCATTCGCGGCCTGCTCGCGTGCCACGAAGGAACTCGTCCAAAACGACGTTTTCTGGGTCGCGCACCGCGATGCGATGGAGACGCAGTTCCCTGCATCGGGGCAGATTGTCGACCCGCGTCCGGCGCCGGCGAAGTACGTCGACCCGCGCCTGCTCGATAGCTACGCGTCGCGATCGCCGTTCGACCAGTACGTGGCCGTCCGCCGTTTCTACGAACGCACGCGCAACGAACTGATGGGCTTCGTCGACGAGTCCAAGTGGACCGAGGCGGATAGCGCTCACTTGAATGATCTCGCGCGCTCCGCGAGAATTCTCGTCAAATTTGCCTACGGCGATGACGATGACGAGGACGATGAGGATGATGAGGATGAGCATTACGATGATGATGATAATTATGACAAGGAGGAGGACCTCGCGTGTTGCACTCCGAGGATGTGCGCGCATACAGTCATCGACAATTTTTGTCCTCGCGGACTTCCACGAGGACGGCGTTAGCGGCCACGCGGCTGATCTCCTCCTCCGCCGTTGGCCTGGAGTAGAGCCGAAGTACAAGTCGAGCCTTGCCAAGTTCATGCACCACCTCACGGACTGCACGGACACCTATACCTTCCGCAGCTACTGAAGGGGGGGAGAGTAAGTATACACGTAGTAGCGCGCGAGACGGCGCGTTCGGGGAGGGGGAGCTCAGACGCCGCCCGGCGCGACGTACGCGTTGTCGTCGTCGTCGCGGCCGAGGGGCGCGAAGGCGACGCCGTAGGCGTTGCCGTCGCGGCCTGGCCTCGCGTCGCTCTGCTTGTAGATGTATTTGTAGAAGACGAAGGCGATGGCCGCGAGGACCGCGGCGACGCCGATGACGGAGAAGGCGACGACGACGGGGTTCGCGCGCGGCGCGGCGCCGTCGTCGTCGGAGCGGTGGGACGAGGCGTGGGCGTCGTCGTCCGTGAGCTTGTGGTCCGGCGGCACGTAGTCGTCGGTCCGCGTGGGCGACGCGCCGTCGTCGGTGTCGCCGTCGACGCAGTACGTGACGACGTCGAGGACGAACGTCTTCTGCGCGGCCGTGAGCTCGTAGTTGTCGTCGAAGAGGCAGTCCCACTTGCGCACGGCGGGGATGGCCATGCCGCCGCAGCCGTCGTCGTCGACGTAGGCGCACTGGTCGGGAGACGCGAGGTCGAGGACGCCGAACTTGTTCACGAGGCCCGTCTCGCACTCGGCCGCGTAGGCGCCGAGGTAGGCGCAGTCGATGGCGTCGAGGGCGTCGCAGGCCTCGTGGGCCTCGCGGACGACGGCGCGGAAGTCGGCGAAGTCGTTGCAGGCCGGGATGGCCTCCTCGTTCGTGGCGCAGTCGCAGAAGCCGACGTCGCCCGCGTAGTAGACCATCGTCGCCAGGCGCTTCACGAGCTCGTCGTCGGACTCCAGGTCCTCGGACCCGTCGGGCGCCGCGGACACGAGGAGCGCCATGCAGGCCTTGGCCTTGGCGTGCTGCGCGTCGACGTCGCCGACCCCCTCTTCGAGCTCCTTGGCGCACGCCTCGAACGCGTCGAGCTCGCCAAAGTCGTAGGTGCCCTCGCAGAGCTCGGGCCGGTCGGCCCAGAGCTCGGGCACGAAGGGGTCGTCGCCCGCGCGGTCCGGCACGGTCTGGTCGAGGCAGTCGACGATCGCCGACGCAGCGGCCCAGCCCGCAAAGTTGTCGAAGACGCCGCAGTCGTCGCCGTTCTCGCAGTTGGGCGCGTAGCCGTCGCCGTAGTCGTAGGCGTAGCCCGACGCCGCGTCGTCCCAGCCCGGGTTCCAGAAGTCGTCGTCGCCGATGCCCTTCCAGTCGTCGGACGCCGCGCGCTGCGTCGCGCAGGCCGTGTCGCAGTGGACGATCGACGCCTCGCCGTTGCCCGCGGCCAGCGCGAAGCCGCACTGCTCCGGCGCCGCGCCGTGGGCGCGCACGAGGGACGTGCCGTCGGGCAGCAGCTCCACGAGCTGCCACGACACCTCCTCGCGCCACTCGCCCGACGACACGGCCGCGTTGTAGCAGCCGCCGTCGACGCAGTAGGGGAACTCGGCGTAGGCGCCGTCGCGCAGCGTGTCCGAGCCGACGATGGCGCCCTCGGCGTCCGTGATCGTGAAGTCCGCGCCGTTCCAGCCGTCGCCCCAGGAATCGACGACGCGCATGACCGCCAGAGCCTGCGACGCGTCGCACTCGAAGACGGACGTCGGCGGCGGCGTCTCGACGCCGTCGAAGCCGCAGGCCTCCTTCGTGTGGGGCCCGCTGGGGCACTCGCCGCCGCCGACGGCGAAGACGCACGACGCGGACGACGACCCGGAGAAGACGACGCCGCCCTCCGTGACGTCGCCGAGGGCCCAGCCCGCGGCGCGGCTCTGGGACGACCGCGGCGGGAAGGAGAAGTCGTAGCAGCCCGGCGCCAGACATAAATCGTCCTGGCCCTGGAAGCCGAAGTTGAGCGACCCGGACGTCTCCGCGCCGGCCTCGTCCGTGATCGTGTAGCGGACGCCGCCCCAGCCGTCGCCGTCGGCGTCGTACATCTCCAGCGCGTAGGGCAGCTTCGACGCGTCGTCGGGGTCGCAGCCGCCCGTGATGAGGTGGTCGTCCGTCGTCGCGTCGTCGGCCGGCGCGCACGTCGACGGGCAGAACGGCTGCCCCGCGTCCGTGACCCCGACGGAGAAGTCGCACTGCGCGGGCGCGCCGCCGGCGGCGACGGCGCCGGCGCCGCGCTTGCCGAGCTCCCAGGACACCTCCTCGGACCACCAGCCCCACTCGAGCGTCACCGTGTAGCACCCGGGGTCCGGGATGCACATGGGCTCGACGCCGAAATGGCCCATCGCGAGCGTGCCCGCGCGGATCTCCTCGCCGGCCTCGCCCGCGGCGTCGTGCTTGTGGACGCGGTACCCGACGAAGCCCCAGCCGTTCCAGCCCGCGTCCGTCATCGCCATGACGTACTGGTCCGCGTCGTTGCAGTTGGCCGCCGTCTCGTCGACGCAGCCCGCGGGGCAGTACTCCTCGACGCCGCCGCCGACGGGGAAGGTGCAGACCGCCGGCCCGCCGCCCGACGCCGCGATGACGAGGGCGCCGCTCTGCGGGTCCTTCTTCTTGACGGCCCACCGCGGGTCCGAGCTGTAGGTGTCGTCGGCCTTGACCTCCATGACGTAGCAGCCGTCGGCGAGGCAGGCCGGCGTCGTCGACGTTTCGCCGGCGTAGGAGCCGGAGCTCACGGCGGCGAAGCCGTCGAGGATGACGCTGTAGAGCGCGTAGTCGTACGCGCCCGCGCCGCCCTCGAGCTCGATCTCCGCGGCCGCGCGGCTCCCGCAGCCCTGCGCGTCCGGGTCCTTGCAGACGTAGGGCGCCGCCGTGCCGCAGGTCCGCGTCGCCGTGTCCCGGCACGTGGCCTCGCAGCAGTCGCCGCCGTCCCAGCCGCACGCGGCCGTGTTGTAGCACTGCGAGATATCGGCGTCGCAGGCTCCGTCGCCGAGCCACGCGGCGTGCGGGACCTCGCAGGCCGTCGCCGAGCAGTTGGCGGGGACGGGCGCCGGCGCCGGCGCGGCCGTCGCCGCGTCGTCGTCGAGGACCTCCGTCGCGCACGCGGCCCAGACGCCGCAGACCTTTTGCGCGGCGTCGTCGCGCGCCTCGAGGTCCTCGCAGACGTGGATCGTGTGGAGGAAGGACACGACGCCGTCGCAGTCCCAGTCCGTGAAGTCCGCGGGCACCTCGACGTCGCCCTCCTCGTGCTCCATGATCTCCAGCACGCACGCGAGGCACCCGGCCGCGTCCTGTTCGCACGCGACGAACTCCTCGAGGCACGCCTCGTCGTCGACGTCCTGGAGCGACCGCCCGTCGCGCACGTCCCGCAGGAACCCGAGCCTCCGGCCCAGCGTGTAGGACGCGTCGGCTGCGTCCGCGAGCGCGGAAGTTTTGTAGTCTTCCGTCGGCGCGTTCGGCCGCGTCGTCTCCGGCGCCCCAAAGTCCGGCGCCGCGCGGGGACCCGCGCGCGCCTTCCGGGCGCGCTTGACCCACGACGACCGGGGGACCGCCGCGGCGGGGACCGCCGCGAGGGCGAGTAAGACGCGCATGGAAGGAGCGCGCATCTCGGAGCCGGGCACAGGCGCGGATCACGCCGACGGCACCGAGACGAGATACCGAGACGTTGCCTTTGCAGGCCCAAGGTGCGGTGAAGCGATCAACGTACATCTAGGCCGGGGTCAACCGATTTTTTCTGACAAAGTTTACAACATTTTTAACCGAGAATTACAAAAATACCAGTTAAACTTCAGACAACACACCTAAAATTGACGCAAAATATGACAAAATTTCTCACCTAAAATTTACACATTTTTGATCTTAATACCCTCCCAGAATAGCCATATGTCTCTTTTGTAGGGACAAAATCGCCATATTACACACATTTTAGCCCAAAATACCATTTTTTTCCGGATTGCCATTTTACACCCCAATCTATCATTCCCAAAAGTTACCATTTCTCTCACGTGTGTCCCAAAATCGCCAAATTTGGGCCTCTCTGTCATCCCAAAATCGCCATTTTGTTCGTGTCAATGGATATTTTAAGGGATTTTTGTGTCTCCCTTGAAAATAGCACTCAAATGTCGTAGAAAACAAGGAGATAATTATTTAAAAAACCTACATATAGGACTAAAACAGGAAATGACACTTCAACATCTGTTTTTTGGAAAGCAGAGCAGTGTTCCTTGACAACATAACGTCTCCCACATTCGATTTAACTTTCCCATCAGAATTACTATGATTTCATTCTGGGCAATGACTCCTCCATCCGGCAGGAATCAGCACGCACTCTGGCGCGACTTCTAGTTGTGAACTCACCCACTCAGGGCATCTTGCTCACGAAAACACAATTATGCGTTCAAGGGGTCAATTTTAACCATTTTTCTCCTAAATTAGCCAAAAAATACATAAATTCGCCTTAAATTAGCAAAAAATAGCGAATATTACCAAAATGACCAAGATTTTGGTCAAAAATACAATTACGCAAAGTACAGTTTGTCAGTAAATTAACATACTTCAATAAGCCGATGTTTACCTTACTAAGAAATTGACCAAAAAAACAAGCAATTTCGAGCAAATTTAGGCCATTTTCGTGAGAATAATGACCCCAAAACGTGAAATGCATTTTTTTCATACATTTTTGTCATTAATTTTCCATCGAACTTCAACAAAATCGTTCTAGGGAACGCGAAAACACCCTTAGGATTATTATTATTATTATTTTGTATTTAGCGTCGGGGAAGCCGCATGCACAAGAGCACACGCGGCCTATAGGTCCCGGACGGAAGAAGTTGAAGTAGGCGGGGCAGCTGCCCCCCAGCAGGGGCCGGAGGCCCACGGATTTTACACTATAATCCTCCCTACCCTAGGCCGGCCCATAGGAATAATTAATAATTAATTAACAATACAGTTCGGCCCGGCGCAGCCAGAGAGGTTCCCCCAACGTTCCCCCAGCCGGGACGTTTCACCTGACTTGCAGTCAGGCATTTTCGCGCTACAGAGAGCGTTTAGCGCATAGGAGATGGTAACATTTCCCAACCACCTAGGAGGCGGTTCACTGGCAGCGAGATCCATTAGTCGTCCATAGAGGCTGTGCATCGACCGCGCGCGCGTCGACCGTGCGCGCGTCGATCGCGCGGTGAAATCGCGGCCAAAATTCGTTTATGGTCGTATCGACGCGAAGACCTTCATGTCCTTTGACGGCGCCGTGGGCACGCGCAGGCCGCGAGCCGCGCGGGGCAGGCGCAGCCGCCGAGGCACGTCGCGTTCGTCGGCCTGTGCACGTCCCAGGACGGATCGTCGACGGCGGCGACGGCGCGCGCGAGCAGCAGCGTCGCAAGGCCCGCCAGCATGCCTACAGCTGTATAGGGGCCATCGCAAAATGCCACTGGAGTGTCCACTGGCCGCCATTATTCGCCATCGGCCGCCGGCGCGCCGCGCCGCCCCCCCCCGGCTGCCTCGAGACCCCGGCGAGCCACTCGATCCTCGTGGACGCGGCTAGACGGCAACGCCGGCTCGGCGCCTCCGAGTCGGCAACACCCGCCCGGCCGGCTGGATGATGCGATGGCTCATCGCAGCGATTGTGCTCGCCCGCTTCGCCGATAGCTCGTCGTGCTCCGTGCGGGACCCGCGGAAGAACGACTCGCCGGCGAAGCGCTCGAAGCATGAGGTGCAGTGCGAGGGCGCTCGCCGCCAGAAGACGCGATGACGCGCGCCTGGGCCGTCGCCCTGGCCAGCGCCGTGCTGAGCCGCGTCGCGGCCGACGGCATGATCCGGAACGCCGAGGCCTACTGGGTAAGTAGGCGCGCGCCGCCCCGCGATCCCCCCCCCGCGCTCGCCGACCCGCAACCACCGTAGGTCATCGACCCGACGGACCAGACGTGCCTGACGGAGCTGGGCACCTTCGGCGCCTGCGACGACGACGCGCTCTTCATGTACCTGAGCCGGCCCGTGGGGTTCTGGGACCGCCTCTTCCGCGGCGCGAAGTCGCGGCGGAGCCTGGCGATGGTCCTCGAGCCCGTGCCGTCGCGGAGCTGCCTCGCGACGAAGCGGGCCTTCGGCCGGACGATCCTCGGCGGCGGCGACTGCTCCTCCGTGTCCAAGGCCCAGCAGTGGGAGATGCTCCAGAGCAACGCGCGGCGCTTCGCGGCGACGACGAACGAGGACGCCGTCGCGCACGTCGCGCTGACGACGAACGGCCAGAAGGACTGCGTCGTCCGCGACTCGTCCATCTGGTCCAAGGCCGCGCGCCTCCAGCGGGCCCTGAGCGAGGGCGGCTCCGCGGGCCGCGAGCGCACGCCCAAGGGCGCGCTCGCGAACACCGTCTCCGTGCTCCGGTGCGACGCGCGCGGCCACACGCCCCTCGAGCTCACGGCGTCCAACGTCGCCAACAGCGGCTTCCTCTTCCAGTCCGCCGACGGCGCCATGTGCTACGACGGCGTCCGCTTCCGCGCGTGCTCCGACGAGGACCGGACGCTCCGCTGGGGCGTCGGTGTCCGCTTCTCGCGCGGCCGGCCCGAGACGTCGCTCTACAAGTTCTACAACGCGTCCGAGTCGTGCCTCGTCGAGGTCGGCGACCACGTGGCCCTGGGCTCCTGCGACGCCAAGGGCGCGCGCGGCTGGGGCGTCACCAAGGGCCGCCTCTGCCGCGGCGGCGACTGCGTCAAGTCCGGCAAGTGCCTCGCGCGGTCCGCCTTCGACGCCGCCGCGAAGCTGTTCCCCTGCAAGCAGAACATCTACGAGCACCTCACGCTCACCCTCGACTCCGACGGCTCCGACGCGCGCGTTCCGCCGCGTCCTCTTTTTTCGGTGTTCGCCCGTCGCGAGATGATGTTCCACTTGGTCCGTGTTACCGAATCGAGGATTAAGACCCCTCACACAAGCCATGTGATCAACAATCCAAGTACCTGATCGCTCCCCTCGTCCGCGCGCGCCCCGCGGCGCCCCGCGCGCCCCGCGCGACGTTCCCGCGCCCCGCAGGCTCGCGCAGGCGCTCAAGGAGGCCGCGGAGCGCGAGAAGGCCGCCGAGGCCGCGAAGCTCGGGCCCGGCCGCGCGTCGACCTACAAGGTCTAGGGCCCAGACGACTAAGCAAGATCAAGCCGACGCGTGGAACTTCAGTAGTAGTTTAAGCCCCGCAGGCGGTGGGCGGGCGAGAGCAGGCACGCCAAAAGGGATCCGAGCGTGCGCGCGTCGCGGATGGTGTCAGAACCATCAATACGATAGCCGACGCTGGCGTCCATGAGCTCGTATGAAGGTTCGTTTGGGTCGTGGCGCCAAGGTTCGACGGGCGCAAACTGAAGACGGCAAACGAGGCTGATCCGATCGACGCGCTCCTTCTTTCTTCCGGGAGCCCGGACGTAAGCGTCGAAGTAATGGGGATGTGTTCCAAACTCTTCGAACCGGCGTTGAGAGATGAAATCTCCGCCAAAGCCGAAGATAGACACACGACCGTTATCTTCTGTGATGGAATTGCCGAATTCGTCTTCGTACACATCCTCGAAATGACACGAACCGTCCCGCCAGAGCTCGACAATCTTCTCGTCACCGACGACGTAGCAGGAGGTCTTCGCAGTGGCCAGCTCTTCTTCGTAATAGGGTCCTCGCGGCTCTTTTAAGACCCACATCAGCTGGCGTCCCTTTTGGCGCTCGCCGTAGGCATCCTCGCCGCCCCACTTGAGCTTGCCGGCGACGCCGTCGACGACGAGAATGACGGTTGGATGACGGACGAGCGAGGGCAAGCCGTGCCAACAATTGACGCCAAGGAGAGCCTTGGGAAGGTTTTCCTCTACTAATCTTCCAACCGAGCCTTCGTCAAAATGAGTAGCCCGCCACCGCGATTCGAACAGCCGGCAGAGGTCACGGCCGGTGCCTTTTAGAACTGCGGACAGCGCGGGCGCGGCCATGTCGAAGCGCCGGCGCCAGATCGAGTCCGTGAAGTCCGCGCGCACGAGCTTTAGGAGATCCATCCCCGTGGTCTCGAGCGTCAGCAGCGTGTCGGTGGCGCAGAAGGTGGCGACGCCAAGCCAGACATCGGTGGGCAGGCGCGGCGCTCGCGTCGCGCACTCAATGAGGCCTTCGCGGTCGTTCGCCTCAACGCCCTCGACGCGCGCGCACTCATTTACGCCGGGCTCATCCACGCACGGTGTGCCCTCGTGCGAGCACCGAGCCATATCGAGAACGATCTGCCGTGTCTGCCGGCTTCACTTTAGCGGCAAGGACGGCCTGCGCTGCGGCAGCCTTGAGTCTTACTTTGAGTCTTAATCACGCCGCCGCGCAGAGCCGCGGCGCCACCAAGCTCCGGTCCCGGGCCTTGTAGCGCGCGTCGTCGCGGCGCTTGAAGCAGGAGTACGTGCAGCCGCCGCCGAAGCACGCGCCGCCGTCGCGGCGGTCGTCCGCGGGCCCGTAGACGCAGGGCCGGCGCTTCGCGTAGGAGTGGTAGGCGACGTAGTCGTAGCCCGCCTTGAAGTCGATCGCGCGGATGTCGGCGTCGTCGCGCGCGCCGCGCTGCGCGCCCGCGGGCCAGCCGTCCGCGGCCTCGCACTCGACGATCGTCTTCGGGCCCGGCCCGTTGGCCCAGTAGAGCTGGCGGACGGCGACGCTCGCCGGGAAGGCGCGCCGGGCGTAGTGGAAGTAGAACTGGTACTCGGAGAAGGCGTTGCGGTGCGCCTCGGCGACGACGCCGACGGCCGGCCGGAGCAGCGCGTCGTACAGGGGCGCGCCGTGCAGCGCCGAGACGCGCGCGTCGAGCGCCGCGAGGACGTCGGCGCGCATGGCCATGTGGTGGACGACCCCCGAGATGTCGCGGCCGGCGGCGTCGGGCAGGGGCTTGCCGTCGTCGTCGCCCAGGAGCTTTTTGTTCGTGTCGTAGTAGAGGCCGTGCGACTCCCGCGAGAACGCGTACGCGTACGTCGCGTCGCAGCGCCCGGCGCTGTTCGCCGTGCCGTGGACGAAGGCGACGTCCCGCAGGAGCACGACGTCGCTGTCGACGATCAGCGTGTCGCGGTCGGGCGCGCGCGCGACGTCCTCCGCGGTCCAGTTGCCCGGCCCGCCGCCGGCGTCGGCGCGCGCGATGCCCCGGCCGCAGTAGAGCTTCAGGAGCTGCTGGAGGTACCAGCCCACGGCGTACTGGTAGCTCCCGGCGTGGTGCGCGCCCGAGCGCGTCTCGAGGTGGCGCTTGATGGACGCGTAGTCGAAGGGGAAGTGGCCGCCGTCCTCGTCGAACCACTTGACGAAGTTCTCCGGCCGGCCCCGGTGGCGCCGCGCGTTCACGGCGGCGATAACCCGGTCGACCTCCGGCGACTTGCGCGACACGACGTGGATCGACTCGATGTCGACGGCGTGCTCCGCGAGGGACGCGAGGCTCGACGCGAAGACCTTCATGTCCTTGGACGGCGCCGTGGGCACGCAGGCCGCGAGCCGCGCCGGGCAGGCGCAGCCGCCGAGGCACGTCGCGTTCGTCGGCGTGTGCACGTCCCAGGACGGGTCGTCGACGGCGGCGACGGCGCGCGCGAGCAGCAGCGTCGCAAGGCCCGCCAGCATGCCTACAGCTGTATAGGGGCCATCGCAAAATGCCACTGGAGTGTCCACTGGCCGCCATTATTCGCCATCGGCCGCCGGCGCGCCGCGCCGCCCCCCCCCGGCTGCCTCGAGACCCCGGCGAGCCACTCGATCCTCGTGGACGCGGCTAGACGGCAACGCCGGCTCGGCGCCTCCGAGTCGGCAACACCCGCCCGGCCGGCTGGATGATGCGATGGCTCATCGCAGCGATTGTGCTCGCCCGCTTCGCCGATAGCTCGTCGTGCTCCGTGCGGGACCCGCGGAAGAACGACTCGCCGGCGAAGCGCTCGAAGCAGGTCGACATCTTCGTCGCCGGCGTCGAGGGCAGCGGCCACCACGGCGTCGTGCTCGGGCTGCTGCAGCCCCTGATCAAGCACACCATGCAGATCGAGAGCGCCGAGGAGAAGGCCTGCATCAAGACGGGCGAAATGCCCTTCTACGAGATGGACCGGGGCGGCAAGGGCGCGCGCTGCGTCGCCCGGGGGAACGTCGGCTGGGAGTCGTTCCCGAGCAAGCGGCGCGTCTTCGAGAACGAGCGCTACGCGATGCTCTACGAGAGCCCGGACTGCCTCGCGGGCAACGTGCCCGCCGGCCGCTTCCCCGGCCGCTGGAACAAGCTCAAGGAGCCCGACTCCTGCTACCGCTGCGGCGGCTGGCGCGCGACGCTCGAGGATCTCTACGTCCGCCACGCGCGGTCGGACCGGCTCAGCGTCGCGGCGTTCCAGCGCGGCTTCCCGAGCCTCAAGGTCATTTTCCTCTGGCGCAACTTCATCCACTCCGTCTTCAGCCACCCGCCCTGGGACGGCGGCATCCGGGGCCACGCGATGATGCTCGCCGCGCACGCGGCGGCGCTGGCCGACGACGCGCGGAACATGACGAACGGCTCCTTCCGCGTGCTGCGCTACGAGGCGCTCCAGAACCCCCGCTCCTACAGCGAGGCCGCCGAGGCCATCGTCGACTTTCTCGGCTACGCGCCGTCCATGCCCGTCCGCGAGGCCGCGGCGCTCGCGCGGTCGCGCGCGTGGCGCCAGCCGTCGTCGGAGCACGCCGCGAGCGCGGAGAAGGCGTCCAAGGACCACGAGCGGGCGGCGGAGGTCGACGAGGCCTTCCGCGACCGCTGGGCCATCTTCCTCCGCCCCGAGCACCAGCTCGTGCCCTTCGTGGAGAGGCGACGGTTGATCAGGCTGAAGAGCAAGAAGAAGAAGCGGGACGAGGCCGCGGCGCCCGCGAACTGGACGACGGCGACCTGCCTCGCGCCGAAGCTCGAGCCCTGCCGCCGCTGCACGCCCGTGCCCGTGACGACCACGGCCAAGGGCGGCGAGGGGCGCTGGTGCGTCCACACGAAGGAGCAGCTCACGAGGTGCTGTAATTAGGGTGCAACTTGAATAACGCTGCCACCTTATGGGGCGGCCTTTGGAAGGCGCGCGGGAGTGCTCCTGCGCGACACCCGATAGTGACGCTCGCTGCGTCGGGCCGGGCGGGCGCTCATGAAGGGGCAGCCCGCTGCGCGCACCGGTTGGGCTGCGGGGCGCCGCGCGCGGGGACTTCCAGTTCTTGGCCATCGGTGCGGACGTCATCTGCGGGTTGGGCGACTGTCGCGCGCGCTCGCCTCGCTTGGAGGCCTTCGGCGCGAGCCTCGAGGGGAGCTGGGCGGGTTGGCGCCCCCGGCGGTTTCGGTTTGTGGGCTTGGATGTGCCAGCGTCCATTCGTTTCTCTACCTTTTTGCGCCTGTTCAGGGTGTGCTCCCACGTGCACCTCCTCAGGTTCCGCTTGCGTGCCGCCTTGGGCCGCGCCGCCGCTGCGCGATGATCTTGCTCGCGCCTTTGCGTCGACGTTCGGCGAGTTCTTCGTCGCCCACGCCGCGGTGTCCTCCTCTTCTGCATCGGCTCTTCCTCCATTGCTGCCGCCGCTTGCCTCTGCCTCTGCCGCCGGTGCCGCTGTCGTCTCGGCCCCTGCTGCCGCTGCCGCTGTTACCTCTGTTGCCGCCGCCTCTGCTGCCTCTGCTGCCCGCCTCTGCCTCTGCCGACGCCGCCGAGACCTGTTGCCTCTGCCTCTGCTTCTGCTTCTGCTGCCGCCTCTGCTCCCGCTCGCTGGCCGGCGGGCGACCTCTTCGGCGTGCGCCCTCGGCCTCCATTCGTGGTCCTCGAGGTGAATCGGGCTGGTCCACCCGGAGTTCCTGCTCGTTTGCGTGCGAGTGCCCTCGTTCTCAACCTCCCCCGGCCCACGGAGAGTCCGTTGAGTGTCGTCTGATGAGGCGACTCAGGAGCTGCCGCCCCGCGCCTGCTCGGTCTGGTTCCCTCCGCGGGCGTGCCTCCCCCCCCCCGGACGGACGCAGTCGGGCGCGCATCCCCTTCAATAACTTGGTCAACTGCGTTCAATGAAGCTCTGATCGCGCGATGATCGCGCGATGATGGAAAGAGGCAGCCCATGACGAGGATGCGCGCCCTCGTCGCCGCGGCGACGCTGCTGCTCGGCGCGTCGCGGCCGCCGAAGAAGAAGCCGGCGGAAGAGTTGAAATTCATGCTGTCCACGATCGACACGGACCGGTCCGTCA
Organism: Aureococcus anophagefferens; assembly: GCF_000186865.1. Lineage (NCBI taxonomy): Eukaryota > Pelagophyceae > Pelagomonadales > Pelagomonadaceae > Aureococcus > Aureococcus anophagefferens. The sequence continues at coordinate 1,664,081 of NW_008705561.1, forward strand.
CCGACGGCAAGGCCTGCACGCCCATGCGGGACGTCGCGGCGCTGTCGCGGCGGCGGCACCCCGGCCGCCCGCGCTACGACGTCTTCGTCGCCGGCGTCGAGGGCGCGGGCCACCACGGCGTCGTCAGCGGCTTCCTGGCGCCGCTCATCGCCGAGACGACGGGCACGCCGCTCAAGCACTGCGTCCTCGTGACGGAGATGCCCTTCACGCAGGCGGACTACGACCCCGGCCTCGAGTGCCCGGCGTCCGCGGCCGTCGGCTGGGAGTCCTTCCCGAGCAAGCGCCGCGTCACGGAGCCCGAGCGCCTCTCGCTGCTCTACGCGGGCCCGCACTGCTTCGACGACCGGCCCTCTGGCGCGCGCGGCCTCTTCCCGGGCCACTGGGCGCCCGCGGTCTCCGACGACTGCTACCGCTGCGGCGGCGACTGGCGCGCGACGCTCGAGGACGCCCTCGAGCGCCACCGGCGCTCGGACCGCCTCGACGTGCGCCTCTTCCATTTGTCCGTGCCGTCGCTCAAGGTCGTCTTCCTCTGGCGGGACTTCGCGCACGCGGTCTTCTCGCACCCGCCCTGGGACGGCGGCGGCCGCGGCCACGCGCTCATGATCGCCGTCCAGCTCGCGACGCTCGCCGAGGACGCCGCGGCGCTCGACGCCCGCGTCTGGCGCGTGCTGCGCTACGAATCGCTCGCCGACGACTACGGCGCGGCCGCGGAGGCCGTCGCCGCCTTCCTCGGGCTCGCGCACGCCAACGGCACGGCCTTCGCGCCGGGCCACGTCGCGGCGGCGGCGGCGCGCGTGCGGGCGGAAAAGTGGCGACGGCCGTCGTCGAAGCACGAGGCCGCGGCGACCGCGGACACGGCCGACGCGCGCGCCGTGCGCGAGGTCGAGGCGCATTTCGGCCACCGCTTCGCGATCTTCCACCGCGCCGACGTCCAGCTGCTGCCATTCGCGCGGAACGCGAGCGACGTCCGCGTCGAACCGCGCGCGGCGTCCGCGGCGTGCCCGGAGCCCCGCTTCGAGCCCTGCCGGCGCTGCGCGGCGAAGCCGATCCTGCGCCGCAACGGGACCGCGGAGCGCTACTGCCGCGGCCCGCCCCCGGGCGGCGCGTTGCACTGCTGCCGGAGCGAGGACTAAATTGACAGCATCGTGACGAGCGTCGGCCGATGGCGAGGCGTACGGCGTCGAGCGGCGCAGTTGGCGGACGACGTCACGAGTCGAGGGCCGCGAGCGCCGGCCCCCCGGCGACGAGCCAGCGACGAGCTTGCCACGATGGCTGCACCGCGACGAGCTGCATCGCGATCGATGCGCGCCGTCGCGTTCCTCGCCTGCGCGACGCTCACGGCGTCGTTCCGCGCGCCGCCGACCGCGCGCGCGCCGCCGCCGGCGCGCCGCCGCACGCGCCTGCGCTCCGTGAGCGCGGCGGCGGCGGAGGCCGCGGCGCAGATCGCCCAGGGCCTCGACGCCTTCACGGCGTCGAAGAGCGCGACGGAGGCGGGCCTGGCCATGGCCCGGATCTACGACGCGCTCCCCCACGACGACGCGTCCATCGACCTCCTCGGCGGCGAGGCCTTCCTCTCGGCCGAGGACCGGTTGACCGCGTTCCGCTCGCTGGCGGCGCGGCGCGACGAGAGCGGCCTGTGGACGGGCGAGAACGTCGCGTCCTTCAAGGCGCTGCGCGCGGAGCTCGACCCGCTCCACGTCACGGACCTCAAGGGCTACCTGTCCTTCGCGGGGCTGCTGGGCGGCGCGCTGTACCTGGCGGCGATGGCCGTGCAGCAGAACCTGCCCGAGATCTTCCCCGCGGTCTACGCGTTCCTCGCGGCCTGCTTCGCGGCGCCCTTCGCCTACGCCTACTTCCTCGCCTAGGTTAGTAGAGCCGCCCCCGGCACTGCTCCGCGCCGCACTTGCACGCGAGCGACCGGCCGTGGACCTGGTTGACCTCGTAGCCGTAGTCGTAGGTGAGCTCCGTCTTCGGCGGGATGTCCCAGAGCGCGAAGAAGGCGATCTTCGGCGTGCGCACGTCCTGGGAGTCGACGAAGACCATCTGCTTGGCCATGTTCGGCTCGCAGGAGTGGTTGAAGTAGCGGCCCACGGACCCGTACCACTTCGCGTCGAGGCACACGGGCGCGTCGAGGCCGTCGGCCCGCGGCGGCCGCGGCGTCGCGCGCAGGGGCGTCGGCGACAGCGCCGCGGGCCGCTTCGACGCCGTCGGCGTCGCGGGCGTCCGGGAGGACGCCGGGTCCGTCGCCGCGGACGGCGGCGGCGACGGCTCCGGCGGCGTCGCCGCGGACGACGCCGACGACTGCTCCGGCGGCCCGTGGAGCTCGAAGAGGTCGTCGGACTTGGACGTCTGGGGCCGCGCGGCGTCGATCTGGTAGCAGTCCATGTTGAAGAGGTACTCGTCGCCGCGCGTCCGGCCCCGCGCGTCCGCCTCCTCGTCCGTCAGGAGCTCGCCGCAGTAGACGGCGACGAAGGAGCCCGCGGGGATCGTCCGCGTGCAGCGCACGCCCCAGCCCCGCTCGCGCGCGTCGCAGCGGAAGACCTCGAGCGGCAGCGTGAGCCCGGCGCCGACGACGCGGTTCTTGCAGCCGCCCGGCCCGTCGCGGCACGCGCAGGACGCGTTGCACTCGTAGATCGCGGGGAACTCGTTGGCCCAGTCGACGCAGCCGTCGTCGTCGTAGGCGCGGCGGTCGCCCGTGCGCCGCACGCACGCGCACCTCGTCGGGTCCGCGCAGCCGTCGGCGCAGTCGCAGCACGCGCGGAACGCCGGGTCGTCCGACGGCTGGAAGTCGCCGTGGGGGATGTTCTCGCGCACGTAGGAGAAGGGCTCGGGCAGGGGGCCGTGCGTCGCGCCGACGACGCGGATGGGCACGCGCTCGATGCCGTTGGACACGTCGCTGATGAGCACGCGCCACTCCTTCTCCTGCCGCCGGAGCTCGGCCTCGCGGCGCTTCTCCGCCTGGGCGCGCTTCCGCCGGAGCTCCTCGGCCTCGCGCGCGGCCCGGCGCTCCGACGCCGTCTTCTGCTGCTTCGCGGGCCGCAGCTGGCCCCGGCGCCACCTGTCCGTCGCCTCGAAGATGCCGCGCCACCGCTTCCGCCGCGCGGCCTCCGCGAGCTTCTTCTCGTCGCACTCGAAGCAGCGCCACTCGGCGTCGGACCGGCCCTCGCGGGCCGCGTAGCTCGGGCCCAGCGTGCGCCCGACGCAGTCCACGCACAGGCCCCGCGGGCACGCGTCGCACAGGAAGAGGTCGCCGCCGTTCCCGCAGAGCCGGCAGAAGATCTCGTGGCCGCCCCGCACCTCGAACTCGCCCAGGTTGTAGGTGGCGAGGCACGACCCGCAGACGGGCGCCTGCGGGTAGAGCGGGTGCGCGTGCGGCGGCGACCCGTCGCTTTGGTCCATGCCGCACCCCGCGCAGGTCCAGGGCGCGAGGCGGCTCATCGCGCCGGGCGACGCGGCGGTGGGAGCTCGTGCGCGCGCGCCGAGGCTCGGCGTCCGGGACGCGCGGGGTTTTAGGATGGTTCTCAGGGCCTGCGGTTTTTAAAAGCTCTTAAAACCGAGCGCCCATGTTTCACTCGGTCGGTTCATCAAAATCTCAAGGTCAGTGTTGCAGTGGACACTGACTCGATGCAGCCCCGAAGCTTCGGTGGTTGAAAGTCAACAAATTGGAATTGGATGCTTCGGAGCAGCGAGCAGGTCAGGGAGGCGTCGTCGACTTTTGGCGGCCGTGCTGTCCTCTGCCGCGAACCTGGCCGCGATGTGGCGCCTCCTCGCGGCGCTCCTGCTGGCGCCCGCAGCAGCAACGACGCCGCTGCGCTTCGCCTACGACCCCCAGGGTCACCCCTTTGACGTCGCCTGCGCGCGGGACCTCTTCGGCGCCGCGGGCGTCGACGTGCGCTGCTTCGAGCTCGCGGACCCGTACCTGGCGCTGGACAACGGCGAGGCGGACGTCGTCGTCGTGGACAGCACGACCTTCGGGTCCATGGTCGGCGCCGGTCCCCTCCCGCGGCGTCCCGCGCGCGCGCGCGGCCGCGACCGCGGCCCCGGCAGGCGTCGACGTCCTGGGCGTCTACATCGCGCACGGCACGGGCCAGTCCGAGGCCTTCGTCGTGCACCCGTCGATCCTCTCGCCGGCGGACATCGAGGGCAAGACCTTCGGCACCGCGCGTCGGCCGCGCCCCGGGGAACGAAAGACGCGGCGCGACGCGCGCTCCCGCAGGTCTACGGCTGGAGCACGCACTTCCACCTCGACTTCGCCCAGTCCTACCTGCCCTCCTTCGACATCGCGGAGTCCGGCGGCGTGATGCGGCTCTACACGGTGACGCTCGGGGCAGGAAAAAGGGTGCGACATTCCCAACTTCAAAGGCTCCTAGCTCGGTCGTTTTCGGCTGATTCTTGGACGAGCGATCATCCCTCGGAGCGCTCTCGAAGCGTGGATGCTTTTTTTCTGGAACGCGCGCGCGCGGAACGCCCACGTTGAAGCGACGTCGCATCGCCAGGCGTGGAAGAGCGGCGCGATCGACGGCGCGTTCTGCCGGGCCGAGCTCTGCGAGGATTTGTACGCCGACGGCGCGCGGCTCCTCATGTCCGCGTCCCTCTTCGGCTCCTACTCGCAGCCGACGTGGACCATGCTCGTGACGTCGCGCGCGTTCGCCGCGGCGCGCGGCGACGACCTCGCCGCGTTCCTCGGCGTCGCCGCGGCGGCCGACGCGCACTACATCGAGGAGGGCGCCGCGGGCAAGTCGTCCTACTGGCCCGTGCGCCGGGAGGACGAGTTCCTCGCGGCGATCGCCGACGCGCACGAGTACCTGGGCCCGGGCACGAGCCGCTACGACCCGGCGGACTCGGGCGACCGGTCGCACGTGCAGCAGACGCTCTTCGCCGTCGAGATCCTGTCCAAGGACGAGCAGCTGAGCTGCGCCTGGTTCGCGACGGCGGGCTGCACGGCGTCCATCGCGCTGAGCTCCATGATCGCCCAGGCGCAGTTCCTGGTCTCGCGGAAGATCGTCGCGCCGCTCGCGCCCGCCAGGGCAGGAAAGGGGTGATTCAACGTCGCTTCAACGTGAGCGTTCCGCGCGCGCGCGTTCCGGAAAAAGCATCCACGCGTCGAGAGCGCTCCGAGGGATGATCGCTCGTCCAAAAATCAGCCGAAACGAGTGGAAAATGACCGAGATAGGAGCCTCCAAAGTTGGGAATTTCGCACCCTTTTCCTGCCCAGGCGCCCGCGGGCGCGGACCCGGCGCTCGCGCTCGCGGCCTTCTCGCGCATCTTCGACGGGTCCTACCTCAACGCGTCGGCGGACTACGACCTCGAGGCGTTGATGGACGCGGCGTCGGGCCGCGCCTACGGGTCGCGGCCCGCGGACGCGTTCGAGATCGCGCCCGGCGCGAGCTCGTGCGCCTTCAGCGCGGGCATCTACGGCGAGCGCAACGCGACGCGCCTCCCGCCGGGGTCGGGCGCCTTCTCCGAGGGCTCGGGCCCGAACGCGACCTACGGCCGCAAGTGGGCCTGCGCGTGGCTCCTCGAGGGCGGCGCGCGCACGGAAATCGTCGTCGGCGACCACGCGATCTGGCACGGCGACGCGCTCAGATTCTACGGCGGCAACTCGTCCGACGGCGAGCCCCTCGGCAGCCTCACGGGCGCGGGCGCCGGCGTCGTCGTCCGCCACGACGGGCCCATCTTCGTCGAGTGGCTCACGGCGTCCTTCGAGGCGCTCGCGGGGACGGGCGACCCGGCCTACGTCGCCTCGATCCGCGAGCTCCGCGCGCCGCTCGGCGCCTACGCGGGCGCGCTCGACGCCGACGGCTGGGCCGCGACCTACGACTCCGACGCGGCCGCGTGCGGCGACTGCTCGGGCCGCGGCGCCTGCGACGCCGCCACGGGCCTCTGCCGCTGCGACGCGGGATTCGGCGGCGGCGACTGCGCGCGCGAGGCCTGCTTCGGCACGACGCGCGCGCCGGAGGGCGCGACGGCCGGGTCCTTCGCGTCGCAGCCCGGCGCGCCGCTCGCCGGCACCTACGACAACGACCTCGCGTGCGCCTTCGCCGTGGCCGCGGCGCCGGGCCGCGTCGTCGTCTTCGAGATAACCTACGACCTCCAGGAGACGTTCGACTTCCTGAGCGTCGTCGCCGCGGGGTCCGCGCCGACGCGCCTCACGGGCGCGGGCGCCGCGACGCTCGCCGCGGCCGCGGGCGACGACGGCGAGGTGCGCCTCGAGCTGCTCACGGACGCCATCGGCCGGGCCGGCGGCTTCGCCGCGGACTTTTACGTCGTCGACGCCTTCTGCGACCACGACGCCACCTGCGGCGGCCGCGGCGCCTGCGGCGACGACGGCGCGTGCGCGTGCGACGTCGGCTGGACGTCCCTGAGCTGCGGGTCGCCGCGCTGCGCCTTCGACGGCGACGTCGCGGGCGACGTCATCGACTTCGCGTCGCAGCCCGAGGGCCGCGCCGTGCCCGCGTTCGCCGCCTGCGCGAGCTCGCTGACCGTGGCGTCGGCCGGCGCCGTGCGCTTCGACGTCGAGACCTTCGACCTCGAGCCGGACTCAGGCGACGCGATGACGATCTCGAGCAACGGCGCGTCGCTCTTCACGCTGCGGACCGCGACGTGCGAGTTCGACGAGAACTGCGGCGAGGAGTGGATGACGGGCGTCTGCGCGGACGGCCTCTGCGGCGTCCGCGAGCTCCTCGAGGTCGACGTCGCGGCCGGCGACGTGCTCACGCTGTCCTTCGCAGGGCAGGACAAGAGAGCGAAATTCCCAACTTCAAAGGCTCATATCTCGGCCGTTTTCCACTCGTTTTGGCTGATTTTTGGACGAGAGATCATCTCTCGGAACGGTCTCGAAGCGTGGATGCTTTTTCCGGAACGCGCGCGCGCGGAACACTCACGTTGAAGCGACGTTGAATCTCTCTTGTCCTGCCCAGGTCCTTCGCGACGGACCGGTCGGACGACGGCCACGTCTACGGCGGCGCGCGCGTCTACGGGGAGAAGGTCGTCGCCTGCGCCGAGGCCGGGGGCCGCTGCCCGGACAACGGCGGCGTCTGCGTCGGCGGGCACACGACGATGTGCTACGACAACGCGACGTCTTTTTCCAGCGTGTCGAACGTCGAACTGCGAGAGACTTTCGACCGGGATACACGCCACCGGCGCGCTCGGTAGGTTCCACCCCAACGACTGCTCCTGCGAGACGTCGTGCGACCGCGGGTGCGTCGCCCGAGTCCCCCAAATTGAGCGTCGAGCGCGAGCGCGTCGCGTAGGTTCTTCCTCGACTACGGGACGATGTCGTGCCACGCGTGCCCGCCGGGCACGTCGCAGAACAACTCGCGGACGACCGACGGCCACAACTCGTGCATCAAGTAAAAGCGCCGGCGTCGTGCTTGCTCCTGTTCTTCAAAAGACCACCGTCCGCTCCTTAGGTGCCCCGACGGCACCTACGCCCCCGACGCCGGGTCGCCGACGTGCACGTCCTGCCCCGCGAACGCGATGACGTCCGGCGTCGTCGGCTCGACGGACGTTTTGGCCTGCAACTGCATGCCCGGCCACTACTCGCGGACCTGGCCCGTCGGCGACTGCAAGTCGTGCGACGGCGAGTACGCGACGTGCGACGGGGGCCTCGCGCAGCCCTTCCCCGACCGCTACTACTGGACGAACCCCGTCGCGGACCACGAGGCGGAGGTGCTGCGGTGCCGCTTCACGTTCGTCTGCCTCGGCGGCTCGCGGCCCGCGGCGTGCGCCGGCGCCTACGCGGAGTCGCACAACGGCACGTGCCGCGGGCCCTGGGGCGAGCCCCTCGCGCTCGAGGCGCCGGAGAAGTGGTGCGACTACGGCAAGGACGCGTTCCAGCCCATGTGCGAGGATTTGGAGACGTCCGCGGACGGCGTGTCCTACTGGAGCTTCTCGACGCAGACGTACCGCTGCCCCGCGGAGGGGTACCGCACGGCGAAGACCGCGCTCGCCTGGTTCCTCCTCTTCCTGCTCTTCATCTTCATCAACGACGTCGTGCGGCCGCGCTTCTCCGTGCTCGACGTGGTGCTGGACTCGTTCCAGGACCTGGGGGTCATCTCCGGCTTCTGGCTCTACTGGCCGCCGCAGCTCGACGCGCTCTTCGCCATCTACAACATCGCGCTCTTCGACGTCGACATGTACCTGCCGTCCTGCTCCTTCCCCGTCTGGGGCTTCACGCACACGTTCTACCTCATGATCGCCATGCCCCTCTTCTACGGCGTCTACGGCGTCTGCTACACGCTCGCGCTCACGGACCGCGGCGCCGAGGACTGGCTCGAGACCGTCGGCTCGACCATCTCCTTCCTCTTCGGCTCGACGCCGAGCCTGCTGAGCTACACGCTCGGCACCTTCGCCTGCCGCGACATCGTCGGCTACGGCTCCATGCTCGTCGACGCGCCCGAGGAGTCGTGCTCGACGACCCAGGTCGCGAACATGCGCCTCGTCGCCGTCGTCTACCTCGCCGTGCTCGTCGTCGGCGTGCCCGCGCTCGTGCTCGGCCGCATGTGGTACCTCCGCAAGCGCAACCGCCTCTGCGAGCCCGAGGCGCGTCGCGCCTCCGCCCCTCCCCGCGCGCCGCCGTCCCAAAAAAACCACGCAGGCCCTCGCGTACCTGGGCTTCCTCTACGCGGACCTGCGACCCGAGGCGCTCTACTGGGCCTTTGTGCGCATGCATCGCGCCGGCGCCGATCGCGGGAGCGAACGTCACCGCGGAACCGTCGTAGGCTCAAGCAGGCCGCGCTCGTCATCGTCTCCGTCGTGCTCTGGGAGTGGCCCTACACGCAGGCCATCACGGGCATCTTCGTGCTCCTCTCCGTCTGCGGCAGCGTCCCGTGGCCGCGACGACTTTCGAGAGATGAAGAGATTGACGAGACACCCGTCGAGACACCCGTCGAGACACCCGTCGAGACACCCGTCGAGACACCCGTCGAGACACCAGTCGAGACACCTGTCAACATCGTTACCGTCGTGCTTGGTAGGTCTGCGTCGTCCAGAGCAAGCTGAACCCGTTTCTCGAGCCCGTGCTGAACCTCTTCGAGCTCCTGGGCCTCTGCATGTCCATCCTCGTGCTCGCGCTGGGCATGCTCACAACGTCCCAGGGCCTCATCGCCGAGGCGTCGGAGACGCGCTGGTGGGTCTTCCTCTTCTACGTGAGCCAGGCGGGCTACGTCGGCCTCGCGGTGCGCTTCGCGACGGCCGAGGTCAACGACGTCGCGTCGCAGAACTACGCCTCCCGGTCCATCACGACGGCGCTGAGGAAGCTCGCGAGCCCGACGCCGCGGCCGTCGCTGCTCCGCAAGATGTCGAGCCGCCTGCTCGCGCCGTCGTCGCCGTCGACGCCGCCGAAGCTCCGCATCGAGGGGCTCGGCGTCGAGGAGACGAAGGTCGCCGACCCGACGGGGTCGTCGCCGTCGTGGCGGGCGCTCGGGGGCGTCGCGGCGCGCGTCAAGCGCGACGCGTCGCGCACGGTCGCCGCCGCGGGCGCCGCGGGCGCGCGCACGGTCGCCGCCGCGGGCGCCGCGGGCGCGCGCACGGTCGTCGCCGCGGGCGCCGCGGGCGTCGCCGCGGGCACGCTGGCGGCGAGCGGCGCCAAGTCCGCCGTGGAGGCCGTCGGCATCGACGTCGACCGCGTCATCGGGGGCGTCTCGGACGTCACGGGCACGCTGGCGGCGAGCGGCGCCAACCAGGACCTCGAGCTCGTGCGCACGTTCAAGGGCCCCATGCTGCGGTCGTTCTGCATGTCGCCCTACTTCCGCGACGGCGGCGCGGCGGTGCTCGACGAGTGGGTCGCCCTCGAGGCCATCATGAAGCCCTACGTCGCGGACACGTCCATCACGAACAACTACTCGAACAGCCACGAGGCGCGCTTCTACCGCAACATCCTCGACGCGGTGCCCGTCCTGCTCGAGGTCATGGTCGACGCGGGCGAGGACGCGCGGCGGACCATCGCGGCGGCGATCCACCTCCTCTCCGAGGAGACGCGCCGCCGCGACCAGTGGGGCGCGTCGCCGGTCATCGCGGACAACATCGAGGGCATCGACCGGTCTTCCGTGCTCTACTTCCTCGTCAAGGGCGACCGCCAGGGCGCCGAGCGGCGTCCTTGTGGCCGTGGGAAAACAATCGTCACCGTCGTGCTCGGTAGGCGCCGAGCGCCTCCAGGCCATGATCAAGCACCTCGTCGACGCGCACCCGTACGTCGTTCTTTTAGTTTTGGCGCTCGCGAGACCGTCGCTTTCGTAGGCCGAGCCGCCGCGCGTACAGCGCGTACCTCAAGCACCGCTCCGCGTCGAACATCCAGCGCGCGCTGCGCAAGGCCAAGTTCCGCGCCGTCATCAAGGCGGCCCTCGCGACCGTGCGCAAGCCGGGCCCGCCGAGCTCCGTGTCGCTCGAGGTGAAGAACGACGACGCGACGCCGGGCGCCTACTCCTTCACGAAGCGCCTCTTCGAGACGGAGCCCGTCGCCGGCGGCGCGCCGGAGCCCATCTGCTCCGACGGCGGCGGCGGGCTCTTCTCCTGCGACGGCAGCGACGCCGCCTGCGACCGCGACGACGGCTCGATCCCCGTGCTGAACCTGGCGGACGTGCAGCACGCGCAGTAGTATGCGCCCTAAGTTCGAAGTCCCTGGTTCCAGCGTAGCGGGGCGTCGCCTTCCCGCGTCGTCCCGAGCTCCTCGAAGATCGCCGGCGCTCCACCAGCGCCGTCGTTTTTTTTCTAATTTTACTAGGAGCGAGGGCGGGAGGGTCGGAAGGCGGCTCGCGGGACAACACACAGGGGCACAGTCGGGGCTCGCGCGCGGCGGCGGCGGCGCTCATCCGCACTTGTAGAGGCATATCGCGGTCTTCCCCTGGTAGAAGAAGATGAAGTTTTTGCTCTCGTGCGTCACGTAGGCGCGGAAGTCGCTGCCGACGATGCAATGCCAGGTCGGCCCGTACTTCTGGTCGAAGTGGGCCTTGATGTGCTTGCTCACCTCCATCTCCGTCACGTACTGCTCGATCGCGTACGCGGCGAGGTTGTAGACCTCCTGCTTCATCTCGCCGTGCTCGTCCACTGCGGAGGGGGGGGGCAAGGCTCGCCGTCGGGCCACGACGCGACGGGGAAGGCGAGGGCGCCGCGGCGGGTCGGACGGGGTAGCTCGGCACGCTCTCTCGGGCCGCGGCTCGTCCGGGGGAG
>NW_008705561.1:1675299-1766426 GCF_000186865.1 Aureococcus anophagefferens
CTCCCCCGGACGAGACGCCTCGGCTCTCCTCTCGCGGGCGCCGCTTCGCCGTGACGGGGTTGCTCGGGCAGCCCATGCTCTCGCAGAAAACGACGGCGCGAGGCGTTTTGGGGTTGTGGCGCCGCGCCGCGCTGTCCGTGATGGTCTTCAGCTCTCTGCCGACGCCCTTCTCCATCTTTTTGGTGCTTGTTTGTACGCTGCTGTGTGTGTGTGCGACGGCGGCGGCGGCGCGGCTCAACGCTTGGCCAGTTTTGAGCTGGCTGCGAGGGGTAAGGTATCAGGAATCAGCCGACAGTGCTGCTGTGCCGGCGGAGCTCGGGAGAGCATGGCGCGACCTTTCGAGTGAATCCAACGCCTTGGCTGCTGCTGTGTGCGCGCGCCTTCGCTCGATGGAGCTGACTGACGAGGCCGCCGCGACGCGCCTGTCCGATTACCAGCGCTTCGCACTCGAACAGGAGCGCCAGGAGGAGCGGGACCAGTCGCGGCGCAAAATCAGCATTCGCTCGATAGAGCTATCCCACGAAATCACAGCGCTCAAGGAGGCGCGGCGCGCGGAGGCGGGGCGCGTGGTCGGCGCGGAAGTTTTGATCCACATCTTTCCCCGGGGGCCGTCGGTGCTGTGCGCGGATATTGCGGCTTGCATGTCCATCTGCTCTACGGCCTGGCGCGACGCGATGAAAGAGCCTTTGATTCGTGCGCAGCTCGAGGACTCGCGCCAGCACGTGCGGCTGGCCGCGCTCGAGAAGCTGCGGGTGCTCGAGCCGCGCGAACTCGCCAAGTACGCCGGCGCGGTCGTCGAGAAGCTCGCCGACGACAATATGGAGATGCAAAGCGATGTTGCCCATGTGCTCGTGCGGCTTGAGCAGACCGTTCTCGCGGAGCACGCCGATCGCATCGTGGCCATGCTCGAAGACGAGAACGTGGATGATTATTTCGTATTTCAGATGATCTTTTTTTTGGAATTGCCCGGTGCTAAAATCGCGGAACACGCGACGGCCATCGCGGCAAAGCTCGGCGACACCAACGACTTCGCTCGACGGTATGCTCTTGAACTTCTCTTTGAGCTCGACCCCGGGCCGCGCCAGGCGTACATTCCCGCCTTCATCGCAGCCCTTACTGACTCGGATTACTCCGTTGCTGACGCAGGAGACAAATGCTTCAAAGCTTGTCTCGAAGGGCTTGAACTGGCGGCGCTCGAGGCATACTATGACCAACTCCTTACCATCAACCAACCTCACGAGAATCACGACGTTCTACAATATTCAATCTATTGGTTGGACTCGAAGATCCGCGATCTGGGCGGTGAACACCACGACTACTAGCGCGTAACGGCGAATGCACCTTAGAATCCCCGCGGGCCGCCGCCCTACGCCGCGTCGAGCTGCGCGGCGAGCCCGCGGGCGACGTCGACGGCCGCGCCGTCGCCGGCGAGGGCGAAGCAGTAGTGCGCCATGATCAGGTTGAACTCGTCGGGGTCGTCGAAGATCTCGAGCGCGGAGATGCGCCGGAGCTCCGCGGGCTGGCGGAGCACGAGCGCCTCGTAGACCGCGCGCATGTCGCGGACGTCCGACGCCTCGTAGTCGCCGAAGCGGCCGCGGACGGCGTCGAGGCTCTCGGCCGCGCCGAGGAGCGGCGCGCCGCGGTCCTTGAAGTTCGAGAGCATGACGCGGCCGAACGCGTCGCCCGTCTTCGGCGCGACGACGTCGTAGGCGACGAAGAGGCACGCGGCGGCGAAGGTGCGCCGCGACCAGGCGACGAGCGCGTCGCCGCGCTCCGGGTCGAGGTAGGCGAGCACGCACTCGCAGAGCACGAGCGTCGGCTTCGCGGCGTCGAGCCCCGCGGCGCGGAGGCTCGCGTCGAGCGCGTCGACGTCGCGCAGGTCCGCGGCGACCAGGTGGTAACGGGAGGACGCCGAGGCGCCCGGGGCGCCGAGGCCGCCGAGGGCGCCGAGGCCGCGCGCGCCGGCGGCGTCGAGCAGCGCCGGGTGCGAGCGGACGATCCGTCGCTTCGCGGCGCAGACGACGTCGCTGTCGACCTCGAAGTACGTGGGCGGTGTGTCGAGCGTCGCGTGCAGGCGCCAGAACATGGAGTCGAGGCCGCAGCCGAGCACCACGAGCTGCGCGCTGTCGCCGAACTTCGACAAGAACGTCCGCACGGCGACGTCGACGCCGCGGAAGCGCGCGTAGTAGCCGCGATGCATGATGGGATCCGTGCGCGTGTGCGTGTCGTCGCTGAACATGGGCGCGAAGGCGTCCGTGACGTAGCCCTTCTCCGCGCAGGAGCGCTTGGCTCGGGCCGTGGAGCGGGAGAGCTCCATGGGTTGTTTTGAGTGCTGTCGGGGAATCGATTGATGCGCGCGCCTGCGCCTGCGCGTTCGTCGATGCGGATGTAGGCGTTTCGGAAGGTCTGGCGTAGCGTGCTGGGCGGCGGCGCGCGCGGGCGTCGAGCGACGCACTGCGGCAAGCGCTTCGGAGAGCTGTGGCGGTCTCGCCGGGGTGCCACAGACCGGACACAAGATCATGATGCGCATTTCTCGAGGGGTGTGCCCCTTGATTTGTTTAGCATTGAAGCTTCACGTTCGTATTCTGCCCATATTATAAATATTTGGGCAGATTCGCGGAGACAAGCACATCGAAAGAGCGAGCCGGTAACCCGGGTAGTTGGTTAAATGGGCAAGTGCGTGCCCATCGACGCCGCTTGGGGCGATTTTTGTATGGATCGATTCCTTTCGTCGTACTCTCTACAGCCATATTGCCTTCGCATTTTCCACCTTCCTATTTCTCTCTTTTTTTTACACTACACACAAAAAACACCACATACCGCACAAAAAAACACTCACACACATCAAAAAACACCTCCACACACCAAACACAACATCCACACCTCCCGAAACCCAAAAAAAATCCGCAATGGAGGTAGAGGGATTTGAACCCGCGGCCCGACGATCGCTGGTAGGCGTCCTACCAACGATTATCGCATGCGAAGCGATCGCTCTGCCCCTGAGCTATACCCCCGAGAGAGCGAACCGCCGACCTGAACTCGATTAGGAGTTCAGTTGGTAGTCCGTTGATCGCAATTGTTAGGTTGAGTATGCAGGAATCGGTATCTGAAGCGGAAGCCGAAGCGACAGAATCGATGGAAGCAATGGAAGCAAGTACACATGAATGGCATACGCGTAGGACAATGGCGCCGTGCACGTGCGTTGGCTCGGCCCCAGGCCTCGCGGCACGACCTGCTCGCGCGCGCTGCCGCGTGGCTCGACATGTCGTCGCAGCGCTTCCGCTTCGGCGAACAGATGAATGCTCTCGACCAGATGCACGCTCTCCGGCTCGTCGCGACTGTCGAGTCCCTCGGCGCGGCGTTCGCGCCGGCGGCCACGCGCAGCGCTGCGACATATGTGTTCGTGCAGCCTAACGCGTTGTTAAAGATGGGTCGAGCTCCATTCGATTGACGCCGCGCGGTGCGAAGCTCTGTCCGCACGCGATCCGCTCGGCGCCGCGCGCCGCGCGGAAGGGCCTGCACTTCGTCGCTGTGCCGTTGCCCACGGCGCTGTCCACGGCGCAGACGGCTGCAACCGCGAAGCGCTCGGCGCCGTCCTCATGCAGCACTGACGGCGCGCCGAACGCGATGCATGACTCGAAGCTCTCGACGACGAACGACTCGTGGAGCCACCACAGCTCGGTCTGGGTCGCGCCCAGCTTTCCAATGGCCGTCGGAACGCGCGACTCCGCGCCCAGCCGCCCTCCGAGCGAGATCGGTCAGCGGCGCACTGACGGCGCGCCGAACGCGATGCATGACTCGATGCTCTCGACGAACAGCTCGTGGAGCTACCACAGCTCGGTCTGGGTCGCGCCCGTTGCTCGGGGCCCGTGGCGATCTTCACGCGCGATCCCGCGCCCAGCCGCCGTCCGGACGAACTCGGTCAGCAGCACTGACGTCGCGCCGAACGCGATGCATGACTCGATGCTCTCGACGAACAACTCGTGGACCTAGCACACCTCGGTCTGCTGGCGCGCAGCTTTCCAATGGCCGTCGGAGCGCGCGAATCCGCGCCCAGCCAGCAACTGTCCGAACGAGCTCCGGCGCGGGCGCAAACGCGAGCGCATGAGAACCCAGGCGCTGAGATAATAAGGAACCTCTAGCGCTGAGGCTTCCGATAGAGCGACACGCCTAGCGCTGAGGCTTCCGATGCCGGGACTCGAGCGTGACAAAAAACGCCGCAGGCAGAGCGACACGCCTAGCGCTGAGGCTTCCGATGCCGGGACTCGAGCGTGAAAGGACCAAAAAAAGAGCGACACGCCTAGCGCTGAGGCTTCCGATGCCGGGACTCGACGCCTAGCGCTGAGGCTTCCGATGCCGGGACTCGAGCGTGAAAGGACCAAAAAAAGAGCGACACGCCTAGCGCTGAGGCTTCCGATGCCGGGACTCGAACCCGAGTCTCTTGGGTGAAAGCCAAGTATGCTAACCACCTACACCACATCGGATTGGATGCAGCTGAGACCTCACGAGCTGCACGAATTTGGTGAAAATTCTGTTCGCGTTCGAAGTCCCTAATGAATGCAGTAAAGTCGCACTTTTAAATTTTTTTTCCTGGCCCTCTCTAATGCTCCCGACCCCTTCGCCCCGCAGCAGGCCCCTGCACGACGCGGCGGCCCCGGCGCTGACGCCGCCGGGCACGTGAATGGTCGCCCAACGCAGGCCCCGGCGCGGGCCTGGACGCGAAGGAGGCCCGGGCACGAGTCGGGCCCCGGACCACAACACACCACATCACAAAAAGAACCCTCCCGCAGCCTCACGAGAACGCCGGAGCCCCGGCCCGACGCGCCCGGAACAAAAAGCCCCCGGAGCAAAAAGGCTTCAACAGACTTAGGGCGAAGCGCAACCCCCAAGGCACCTACGCCATCGCCGCCGCCGCGACCGCCGCGTCCGGGTATTTGACCGCCGCCATGATCTCCGCGTCCGCGGCCGCGTCCGTGTTGTCGTACTCGCCCTGCGCCTCGAGCGCGGACACGATGGACGCGATGTGCGCGTTCTTGTCGAAGGAGTCGTCGCCCTCGCTCACGACGACCTGCGCGGGGAGCGGCGCGGCGTCGAAAGAGAAGGGGGGGGGGGGGGGTGGGGGTGTGGAATCCCGGGGAGACGGTGCGAGCGAGCGAGCGACGGGCTCCCGGGAGGGCTCGCGACGTCCTCCTCCGGGGGGAGAGACCAGGGGGAGAGAGACCATGGGGGGGAGAGCCTCGTTCGTCCCGCCCAGCGCCCGCGAGAGCCTCGGCGCCCACGAGCTCCTCAAGGGCTCGCGTCGGGGCTCCCGGGGGGAGAGACTCGCTCGTCCCGCCCGGACACCCGGCGCCCGCGAGAGCCTCGGCGCCCACGAGCTCCTCGGCGAAGGGCTCGCTCCTCAGCGAAGGGCTCGCTCCTCGGCGAAGGGCTCGCTCCTCGGCGAAGGGCTCGCTCCTCGGCGAAGGGCTCGCTCCTCGGCAAAGGGCTCGCTCCTCGGCGAAGGGCTCGCTCCTCGGCGAGGGGCTCGCACCGGGGCTCCCGGGAGGGCTCGAGGCTCGCGAGGCCCGGGAAGGCGCGAGAGCGCTCCGGGCTCGCTCCTCAAGGCGCGAGAGCGCTCCGGGCTCGCTCCTCGGCGAAGGGCTCGCTCCTCGGCGAAGGGCTCGCTCCTCGGCTCGAGGCTCGCGAAGGCAGGGCCCCCGGGAGGGCTCGAGGCTCGCGAAGGCAGGGCTCCCGGGAGAGGCTCGCGAGGCTCGCGAACGCGCCGAGTTCTCCGGGGAAGACCCGAAGGGAAACCGCCGGGGCGAACTCGGCCGGCGCCCGCAAGAGCCCCGCCCGAAAACGCTGTCCCACAAGCTCGGGGCTCGCGAAGGCAGGGCTCCAGCGAGAGGCTCGCGAGGCTCGCGAACGCGCCGAGGTCCCCGGGCCGGGGCGAACTCAACCACCCGCTCGCTCCATCTCGCTCCCTCGACCACCCGCTCGCTCCATCTCGCTCGTCCCGACGTCGGCTCCCGCGCGCGCGCGCGCAGAAAACACCGCGCGCAAACTCTCGGCGCTGGGCGCGCACGTATTCGTCGGGTCGGCCCTCGTAGAACTGCGGCTCCGTGTTGTACGGCGGCGGCGCGCGGTTGATGTCCGACGGGCGCGACTTCTTGGGGCGCAGTCGGTTCGCCTTCTTCGCGGCTTTAAGCTGCGGGCGCGACACCGACACGACGGTGAGCCCGCGCGTGGACGTCTGGGGCGCGATGAAGGCCGAGGCCGAGGCCACGAGGCCCAGGAGGAGGAGCTTCGCCATGCTGAGTGGTGCGTCTCTCGCCTTCAACTCCACGTCGCTGATCGTTCACAGCAATGTTGCTGGGTGCCGCGCGCGGCGCGTCGGTGTGCGCGCGGCGGCGTCCGCCCCTCCCGCGGCGGCGACGCGTCCCGAGGCTTGGTCGCGACGTCCCCGCGAGACGTCTGCGACGTCTGCGGTTTCCCTCGACAGCAGCGCGGCGCGCGCGTACGCCGCGAGCCGCATCACGAGTCGGACGCCGAGCCGCGGAAAACCCAAGCCTTCTGAGGAGGTCCCAGTGCGCCTTAAAACACGGAACCTCCCAGCGCGCCCGCTCAGCGCCGGCCCCCGAACGCGTCGTCGAGGTCCTCGAGGAAGGTGCCGGAGTTGTGGACGAAGGAGCCGCCGAGGACGACGGAGACGCCGGCGTTGGCCGCGTTGAGCTCGGCGACCTTGGTGGCCTCCTCGTAGGTGACGCCGCCGACGATGTAGACGATCACCTGGTCGTGCTTCGCGCCCTGGAGCGGCGTCGCCGTCGTCGCGGCGGGGTAGTGCTGCGCGTTCAACTTGCCCTTGGCGACGGCGTCGAGCGTCTCCATGAGCAGCGGCACGTGCTGCGCGTAGACGTTCTCGATGCCCTCGAGGGACGACTTGACCTGCTTGCTGAACTTGGCGAGGAGACCTGCGTCGGCGCGGCGGTCGTCGGGCGGCGGGCGGAGGCCGGGGAAACGACGGGACCGCGGGCGGCGGCGCGGCGGGAAACGACGGGCCGCGGGGGCGGCGGGGGCGGCGCGGCGGGGGCGGCGCGGCGGGGGCGGCGCGGCGGGGGCGGCGCGGCGGGGGCGGCGGGGGCGGCGGGGGCGGGGCGGCGGCGCGCCGCGGCGTCTCGCGCGCCGCGGCGTCTCGCGCGCCGCGGCGTCTCCAAAACACGCGGACGCGGCGCGGCACTCTTGTTCGAGTCGAAGAGGCCCGGCCCGCGCGCGCGCTTGCCGCCGTAGGCGAGGAGCGCGTCGAGGAGCGCGACCTTGTCCGGGTTGACGCGGTTCTCCTCGAGGCTGAGCTTGAGGCGGTCCGTCGTCGACGCCTGGGCCGACTCGTAGCGCAGCGCGTACAGCATCGCGAGCCGGAGCTTGTCCGGCGCTTTCACCGCCGCGTCGTTGAGCTTCGCGAGGACCTCGCGCCACTGCGCGGACTTGTCGTCGTTGCAGGCCACGTCCTGCTCGAGCTGGCTCACGTCCATGAGCTTGTAGACGTCCACGAGGCGGCTCAGCTCGCCGATGAGCGCGACGTGCTTCGTGACGTTGAGGCTCTTCGACCGGAACGCGGGGTAGCGCTCCATGAACGACTGCATGTCCTCGATGGACGAGATGTTCTCGTTCATCTTCGTCTGGCGCTGGTAGTCGTCGAGCAGGTCCTTGACGGCCATGCCCAGGTCCCCGAAGTTCGCGAACTTGTTCTCCGCGTAGAACGCGTCGTCCGTCGCCGAGAGCACGACCTCCTCGAGGTCCTTGTCCTTGACGCCGGGCGCGCCCTTGAGCTTGACGCGGTTGCTGTTCAGGCCCAGGAGCTCGTGGACCATGGCCTGGTACGTCCACTGCGACCTAAGGGGGAGCGCGGCGTCTTCCTCGAAGCGGGGCGATTCGAGGCGGCTCGTCCCGCCGCCGGAGCGGAGGGTCCAGCGCGGCGAGGCGGGGACGCCGTCGAGGCGAGGCGAGGCGGGGGCGCACGTCGCCCTCCGCTCCGGGGGCGGGAGGATCGCCAACTCGCCGCGGGGATCGCGCACTCGCCGCGAGGATCGCGAACTCGCCTCTCGAACTCGCCGCGAGGAACGCGACGCTCAAAGTAAAAAGAAATCCGCGCCGTAAGCGGACAGCAGGGGCGTCACCGCGTCGTCCGCGCGGTCGAGCACGAGCAGCAGCGGCCCCGCGCCGCCTAGGAAAAGGGTGATTCAACGTCGCTTCGACGTGGGTGTTCCGCGCGCGATCGTTCCAGAGAAAGGATCCACGCTTCGAGAGCGAATCGCTCGTCCAAAGATCAGCCGGAACGAGTGGAAAACGAGCCTTGAAGTTGGGCATGTCGCACCCTTTTCCTGCCCCGGTGCTTGCCGCGCTTGCCCGACGCGAAGTGGAAGATGCCGTCGGCGGCGATCTGGCTCGCGCACTCCGCGGCGACGGCCTTGGCGACGCGCGACGCGCCGGCGTAGCGGATGACCGAGGGCTGGAGCTTGAGGCTCAGCAGCGCGGAGAGCAGGCCGTTGACGTTCCGCGCGAACATGTCCTGGTGGAACCTGGGGAACATGCGTGTGTGTGCGTGGTATTTTGCGTCCGCGGCGCGCGCCCGGCTCCTCCCAAAGGCCGCTGCGCTTCGGGCGCGAGATCCGCGGCGCGCGCCCGGCTCCTCCCAAGGGCCGCTGCGATCCGCGGCGCGCGCCCGGCTCCTCCCAAAGGCCGCCGCGCGCCCGGCTCCTCCCGAAAGAGACGACGCGGGCGCTCGCGCGTCCCGCAGCTCCGTGGACAGCCGCAGCGACTGGCGCTGGTTCAAGGAAAAGAGCTCGGCGTTGACGGGCACGAAGTCGGCGTAGTACTCCTGGACCTGGCGCACGACCTCGTTCTCGTCGGCCTCGGCCAAGGCCTTGAGCGCGTCGCCCGGGACGACGTTGCTGAAGAAGACGTGGTACTCGCTGAACTTGGCCCGGCGCACCTCCTGCGTGAGCACGGCGAAGTTCGCCGGCGTCGGCCGCACGAAGACGCAGGCCTTGAGGTGCTTCATGACCTCGTGGTTCTGCGCCTGGGCGGGAAACGGGTGATTCGACGTCGCTTCAACGTGAGTGGTCCGCGCGCGCGCGCTTCGACAAAAGCGTACGCGCTTCGAGAGCGCTCCGAGGGATGATCACCCGTCCAAATATCAGCCGAAACGAGCGGAAAACGGCCGAGAGCGGAGGCTTTCGCACCTGGTCCAGGCGCTCGACGAGGTAGACGTCGCGGTCGAGGATCTCCGTCTGCGAGTAGACCATGGCGACCGTCTTCGTCGTCCACTCGTCGAGGAGCAGCACCTTCATGCCCGGGCAGTTCGGGTCGCCCACGATCTTGTCGACGTAGGACCGCACGGCCGCCATGACGTTCATCGGCGCCGCCATCGCGTCGGCGCGCGTCCACGCGCGCGCGCGGTCGAGAGCGGTGCCGCGGCAGCGACGACGACGCGACGCTTGGAGACGCCTCGACGACGACGCGCGCCGTGCGCCGCGGCCAAGACAGCGGGCGCGGGAGATGCTTGGTGCTCGACTGCTCCTGGCGCGGCCAAGAGGCCGCCAAGGCGACGCGCCCGCCGGCCGCGCGCCGTCGACGTCGACGTCGTCGAGGCCTTCGTCGCCGGCAAGCCGCACGCCGCGGGTCACAACGCACGACGCCCGAAGAAGAACACCGCGCAAAGGAAACTACCGAACGCTACCCGCGGATCTCGTGGCTGGAGCCGCGGTAGTCGAGCGTGCCCGAGAGCGGCCGCTCGAAGGCGTGGTCCCCGCAGAGCGGCGCGACGTAGACGGCCTCGTCCTTCTTCTTGCCGAGGACCGAGTCGAGCAGCTTCTTGCCGTTGAGCGTCGACGACGTCACGTCGTGGTGCGCGCGCTTCTGGAGCAGCGCGGACGGGTGGACGACGAGCTCGGGCTTCCGGTGGCGGTCCAACGCGTTCGCCTGCTCCATGTCGAGGTTCAGGTTCTTGACGCGCTGGCGCTCGCGCTTCGCCTCGCGCTCCGCGCGGCGCGTCGCCGCCCACTTGGTCTCGCCGAGGCGCTCGTGGAGGCGCTTGACCTGCGACTCCTGGTCGGCCCTCAACGCGTCGTGGACCTTGTGCTCCGCGGCCACCAGGTTCTTCGCGTGGGCGCGCTTCTCCGGGCCCTCGATCTTGTCGATCATGCGCCGCACGTTCTTCGCCTCGTCGAAGCGGTGGAGGCGGCTCAGGCCCGACTCCGCGCGGCGCAGCTCCAACACGCGCTTCGAGAACCGGCACTTGCCGGGCACGGCGATGAGCATCTCGTGCTCCAAATTCTCGCGCTCGATGGCCTGGAGCTTGGCCAGGTCCTGCTGGAGCTTCTCGCTCATGCGCTCCGACTCGCGCACGCGCCGGTTCTCCTCGGCGGCGACGCGCTTCGCCAATTTGTGCCGCGCCTTCTCGAACGCCGCGCGCTGGCCGTCCTGGTTGCGGCCCAGCTCCGACGTCTGCAGGCCCTTGAACTCGGCCTGGATGTTCTCCAGCGCCGCGTTGAGGGCCTTGGCGCGGTCGTAGCACTCGAGGCGCCCCGACGACGTGAGCTCGCCGATCTCCGCGAGCATCGCGCCTTCGATGTGCTTCCACATCTTCACCTGCTCCCGCCGGTGCGTGCGGTCGTCGGGGTTGAGGCCGAAGAGCATGTAGGCGTCGCGCACGGTCTTGAGGCTCTCGATGTCGCTGCTGGACTGGTCGTAGTTCACGTTGCTCGTCTGCTTCTCGTTCAGCGTCCGGTAGAGGGTCGCGTCGAGCTCCACGAACTCGTCGTGGAACACCGTGGACCCGAGCTCCTCGTCGTCGAGGGCGCCCATGCCGTCCCGCGACGCGCGCCGGCTCGACTTGCGCGACATGGCGGGCAGCGCGACGACGACGCTCTCAGTCGACCGGGCGCCGTTGTTGTGATACCCGAAGATTCCTTTGGCGGCACCTTTGGCACCGTGCACTTTCCTAATCGGGGGCTGCCGATGATGCTATGAGCCGACCATCTTGTGCGCCGCCACGCATCGGCATTTGATGCGGCGCGCCCTGGTCCTCCTCTGCATCGCAGCGGCACGAGACCACGGCGCAGCGATCGCAGACGACAACGCCGCGGCGGGCCTGGAACGCGCCAAGCGCTGGCGCGACGGCTGCGGCTTCCGCGGCTACGCGGCGACCGACGCCGCACCCGACGCCGCCTGCGACGCCGCGGCGACCGACGCCGCACCCGACGCCGCCTGCGACGCCGCGGCGCCGGCGCGCGAGCTGTGCGGCGGCCGCGCGCTGCCGGTTCGGGCCGTGCGCGAGTCGCGCTGCGCCGGCGGCCGCGGCAACAGCACAACGCCGCCCCACGCGGCGCAGGAGGTCGTCGTCGTGCCCGAGCTCAAGCTCGTCTGGCTCGTGAACCGCAAGGCCGCGAGCTCGACGATCCGCGCCGCGCTCACGCGCCACTTCGACGCCTACTGGACGAAGTGCGGCGACGTCCTCGACGTCGGCGCGTGCGGCGTGCTGGGCGGCCGCTGCTCGACGCTCTGCCTCACGGCCGAGCAGATCGACACGTACTTCTTCTTCGCGTTCGTCCGCGATCCCGCGGAGCGCTTCTACTCGGCGCTCAAGGAGTCCGCGCGCATGGCGCACGCGCTCACGCCCGCCGACTTGGACGAGTCGGACGCGCGGCGCGTCCTCGCGGCCGTCGAGGGCGGCGCCTGCGGCGTGGACCACCACCTCGAGAGCCAGGCGCTCGCGCTGAGCAGCCCCGTGGACTTTTCCTGCCGCGGCGAGCGGCTCGCGGCGCCCGTGGACTTTGTCGGCCGCGTCGACGCGCTCGCGGACGACTTCCTCGCCATGCTCCGCGCCGCCGCGCCGGCCACGGGCCGCGCGCTCGAGGCTGCGGAGCTCGCGGCCGTCGCGCGGTCCCTGCGGACGAACGTCGGCAACGTCGGCGCGGGGCGGGCCTACGCGCTCCGCTCCGACGACCTCGACGCGCGCGTCCGCGCGGTCTACGACCAGGACGAGGCGTGTTTTTCGGGGTAATTTATGCAGGCAGGTCGTGGTCGTGGTCGTAAAATGGTTTGAGCGGCCGAGGGAGTCGGCGGCTGTGCTTTCGCGGCGGGTCGCGCTCATGGGGGACCGGGCGGCGGCGTGGCGTTGCTTCGCGCGCGCGTGGCGGCGTTTGATGTCGGGCTTTAGTTCTCGCCCTTGCTGTGCTTTTTGATGAGGAAGTCGCGGTTGAGCTTGTTGCGCTTCTTCGCGCGGCGGCAGTCGCGACCGGGCTTCCCGGAGGGGCACTTTTTGCGGTCGGTCTGCTCGGCGCGTCCTTCGGACTTCGTGCCCTGGTTGGGCGTCTTGTCCTTGGCGTGCTTTTTGATGAGGTAGTCGCGGTTCAGCTTGTTGCGCTTCTTCGCGCGACGGCAGTCGCGACCGGGCTTCCCGGAGGGGCACTTTTTGCGGTCGGTCTGCTCGGCGCGTCCTTCGGACTTCGTGCCCTCGTTGGGCGTCTTGTCCTTGGCGTGCTTTTTGATGAGGTAGTCGCGGTTCAGTCGGTTGCGCTTCTTCGCGCGACGGCAGTCGCGACCGGGCTTCCCGGGGGGGCACTTTTTGCGGTCGCTTTCCGGCTTCTGCTCGGCTTCGGACTTCTTGCCCTGCTGGATGGGCTCTTTGTCCTTGGCGTGCTTTTTGATGAGGAACTCGCGGTTCAGTCGGTTGCGTTTTTTCGCGCGGCGGCAGTCGCGACCGGGCTTCCCTTTGGGGCAAGGCTTGCGGTCGCGTTCGGCTTCTGCTTCGGCGCGTCCTTCGGACTTCTTGCCCTTGTCGGGCCGCTTGCCCTTGTCGGGCCGCTTGCCCTTGTCGGGCCGCTTGCCCTTGTCGGGCCGCTTGCCCTTGTCGGGCTTCTTGCCGGGCTTCCCGTCCTTGGCGCGCGCGACGACGCACTCTTTCGAGGAGTGCTTCCACTTGCAGGAGGGTTCCATGGCCTTGCACTCCGACCACGTGATCAACGCCGCGCACGACGCGTCCTCTAAGTAATAGTAGTGGTCGCGACCGCTACTATAGTAGTACGGCGGCCTGTAGTGGTTGTAGTAGTAGTGGCCGTAGTACGCGTGGTCGTCGCCGTCTCCGTAATACGGCGTGTGGTCGTCCTCGTGCCAGTCGTCGCCGGTCTCGTCGTCCCACTTCCACCAGTCATCGTCGCCGGTCTCGTCGTCCCACTTCCACCAGTCGTCGTCCCAGGTCTCGTCGTCCCACTTCCACCAGTCGTCGTCCCACTCGTAGGACCAATCGTCGTCCGGGCGCCAGGTGTCATCGAGGTCGTCGTCGGGGGTGTAACTGTAGGAATACGCGTCGTCGTCGTCGTCGTCGTGCCAGCCCCAGTCGTCGTCGCCGCAGTTCTCGACCCACTCGCAAGCACGGGTAGGCCCGCGCTCGGGCTCGCAGGACTTATACGTCTTGTGCTCGGGGCACTCTGAGAAGAGCTCGTCGTCGTACCAGCCCCGCTCCATGGCATCCTCGTTCGGGATGCAGCAGCCGCCCTCGTCGCCGTGGTCGTCGTCCCCGTAGTAATACGGCTCGTAGTAGTAGTAGTGATCGTAGTAGTACGGCTCGGAGTAGTAATAGGGTGTGTGATCATCCTCGTGCCAGTCGTCGTCGTCGCCGTAGTAAGAGTGACCGTCGTCGTCGTCCCACTTCCACCAGTCATCGTCCCACTCGTAGCCGTAATCGTCTTCAGGGCGCCAGTCGTCTTTCAAGTCGTCGTCGGGGGTATACGAGTACGAGTACGCGTCGTCGTCGTCGTCGGCGTACCAGCCCTGGTCGTCGTCGACGTCTTGCGTGGGCCGGGGCGTGCGGGCGGCCGTCGAGGGCTTCGCGGTGGGGACGAGATCTTCCTCCGTCGAGGGCTTCGCGGTGGGGACGAGAGGGTCCTCGACCTGGGGCACGGTGGGTTCCGAGGACGGCTTCGGCGAAGGCGAGAAGCTGGGCTTCGGCGAGGGCTTGTCCGTGGGCGCCTCGGAGGGCTTTGCGGTAGGCGCCTCTGAAGGCTTGGCGGTAGGCGCCTCGGAAGGCTTGGCGGTGGGCCGATCGGTCGGCGCAGGCGTAGGCTTGGCCGTGGGCTTTTCGGTAGGCCGCTCGGTGGGCCGATTCGTCGGCGCATGCGTAGGCTTGGCCGTGGGCTTGGCCGTGGGCGCCGCGGACGGCTTGGCCGACGGCGCCGCGGACGGCTTGGCCGACGGCGCCGCGGACGGCTTCGCCGTCGGCGGCTCGGCGGCGCCGTCGTTCTTGACGCACTGCACGAACTTCCAGGCGTCGACCATGCCCGCGCCGAGCTTGCCCGCGTCGCCGCCGTTGAGCTCGTCAACGGGCGACGCCGTGTCGTAGGCGCAGGACAGCAAGTCGTCGCGGGAGAAGGAGGGGTCGACGGCCATGCCGAGCGCGAGCACGCCCGCGACGTGCGGCGCGGCCATGGACGTGCCCGACGCGTAGCCGTAGGTCGATCCCGTCAGGGTCGAGTAGACGCTGACGCCCGGCGCGGCGATCTCGATCCAGTCGCCGTAGTTGGAGAAGTCCGCGCGGACGCCCGAGTTCTTGACGGCCGCGACGGCCACGGCGCCCTCGTAGTAGCCCGGGTAGTACGCGCTCTCCGAGTTCTCGTTGCCCGCGGCGAAGACGACGATGCCGCTCTTCGCGTTGTAGTAGTCGATGGCGTCGAGCACGGACTGCGAGTAGGCGCCCGCGCTCGTGTAGCCCCAGGAGTTGGACGAGATCTGCGCGCCGTTGTCCGCGCCGTAGAGGAGCGCCTCCGCGAAGCCGCCGTTGCGCGTCTTGCCGAAGCCGACGGAGACCATGAGCTTGACGCCCGAGTCCTTGGAGCCGTCGCCGCCGGCGACGCCCGCGACGCCGACGCCGTTGTTGCTGTCGGCGGCGATGGTGCCGCCGCAGTGCGTGCCGTGCCAGTGGTCGCCGATCAGGTCCGTGCCCGTGTCGTCGGCGTGGTTGTAGCCGTGGCAGTCGTCGACGTAGCCGTTGAAGTCGTCGTCGACGCCGTTGCCGCAGATCTCGCCCGGGTTCGTCCAGATGTTCAGCTGGAGGTCCGGGTGGTCGAGCTCGATGCCCGTGTCGAGGACCTGGACGACGACGTTGGGGTCGCCCGTCGTGAGGTCCCAGGCTTCGCGGAGGTTGATGGCGTCGTAGTGCGACTGGGGGCCGGACAGGTCGTCGGGCGTGAAGGACGTCGCGTAGTCGAGCTCGGGCTCGACGACGACGACGCCGTCGTGCGCGTCGCTGTCGAGGAAGCGGCGGAGCGCGTCGTAGACGCTCTGCGAGTCCGCCAGGGCCTTGGCCTCGGGGTCCGCGGGCCGGGACTTGCGCGTCTCGGCCTCCTTCTTCTCCTTCTTGGACTCCTTGTTCTTCTTGGACTCCTTGTTCTTCTTTGACTCCTTGCACTTGTCCTTCTTCCACTTGCAGCCGCCCTTTTTGCACTGTTTCTTGTCGTCGTGGTTCTTGCAGCTCTCGGCCTTCTTGGCCGTGCACGCGCCCTTCTTCCACTCGCAGCCGCCCTTCTTGCACTTCTTTTTGTCGCCGAAAAACGAGCACGTGGCCGGCTCCTCGGTGAGCTCCTCGGTGAAGGCCCCGGCGTCGAGGCCGTCGTCGTCGGCCGCGCCGCACGCGACCGAGTACCAGAGATGGAGGCCGAACTTCTCGTGCTCCGCCTCGTGCTTGCCCGCGTCGCGGAAGACGCGCTCGGCCGGCTCGGCGCCGGGGCAGACGAGCGCGTCGACGACGTTCGCGGCGATCTTGTGTGCTTTGTTTTTCTCGACGAGCTTGTGCTTCGCGTCGAGCTTGAAGAGGACCTTCGCGCCGAGTTGGCCGTTGGCCGCGACTTCGGAGAGGTATGCCATGTCGAGCTCGTCCGTCAGGCGACGCGCCGAGGCGACGGGATCCGTGAGGCGCCGGGAGGGCTCGTTGAGCCGCGCCGACGCGACGGCGGCGAGCGCGACGAGGAGTGTACGCATGGTTGCTGCGATTGCTTGTTACTGGTGCGCCGCGGATTGCGGCGATTGCTGGGGGGCGCTCGTTAACGAGCGCCTTGCGGGTGTAGCTGCGAGGGAGAAGCGCGTCGACGCGGACTGGCGCGAGGAGAGGGAGGCGGGATGGGAAGGCGGCGTGCGCCAGTTTCGCAGTGGCCTTCGCCGGGCTCAGGCGATGCCCGAGGCCGAGGCGTAGGCCGCCAAGCCTTGGCGCGAGGCGATTGCGCGAGGCAGGATCCACGAATCGACGTGCGCTTCGGTAGAGTTGGTGCTCGGCAGGCGGAGAGGGCCGGGGGAGGCCGGCGGCGCACGGGGAGGGGGGGCGGAAGCCGCGTCGCACCCGTCGGCCGTCACAACTCGAGGGCGCGCCGGGAGAAGTCCGGACGAGTCCTGCTCAGGTGAGCTGCGAGGCCAGCTTGGCCGGGGGTCGAGCTTCGACTGCGACCAGGAAGTCCTCCAGGAAGACACCTCCAGGGGTGCGTAGCTTGACTGTCCAACATTAACAGCGCCTGAAGCGCGTCTCTGTTTTGGGATGGGGAGGGGCTCTTGGGGCATCGCCTGCGCGACGGACTTGGGTGCTCAGGCCGGCGATGGACTTCTTGGGGGCGACTCTAGCACTTCATCTTGAAGATGTTCGAGTACATGGGCTCGCTGGCGACGCCGCCGACGACGGCCGTGACTCGGGCGATGCCCTTGATGCCGCAGTCCGGGAGATGGAGCGTTTGGTAGAACATGCCGTCGGTCTCGTCGTGGTACAAGCGGCTCTCGTCGACGCGGACCCACGTCGCGTCGACGTTGGTCTGGAACTCGACGACAAACGTGGCCTCGGGCGTGAGGTAGCGCCACGCGGCGACGCCGAACCTGCCGACCTTGCGGTGCATCTTGACCTTGAGGTCCTTGACGGGCTCCACGTCGCCGACCGGGGGCTTGGTCGTCGTGGTGACGGGGTCCGACGAGTCGCCGACGCACGCGAGGAACGCCGGCGCGTCGACGAGGCCCGCGCCGAGCTTGCCCGCGTAGGCGCCGTTGCTGCCGTCGACGTCCTCCGCGGACGAGTACATGCAGCCGAGCAGGTCGCTGTTGGGCATGGAAGGAGCGACGGCCTTGCCGAGCGCGAGGACGCCCGCGATGTGGGGGCAGGCCATGGACGTGCCGGAAGCGTAGCCGTAGGACGTGCCGAGCATGGTGCTGTAGACGCTCACGCCGGGCGCGGAGATCTCGATCCAGTCGCCGTAGTTGGAGAAGGAGGCGCGCAGCCCCGAGTCTTGGACCGCCGCGACGGCGACGGTGCCATCGTAGTACCTACGTCGACGCGCGCTCGTCGCGCGCTCTCTCGAAAAGTCGTCGGACGCGGGATCGCGAACGCCGGGTAGTAGTCGGCTTCGGAGTTGCTGTTGCCCGCGGCGAAGACGACGATGCCGCTCTTCGCGTTGTAGTAGTCGATGGCGTCCTTGATGTTCTGCGCGATGTAGCCCGGGCCCGTGTAGCCTATGATGTATTTGATCATTTTCCCGATCGAAGTCTCTCGAAGAACGTCACGGACGCGGAGACTAACCCCAGGAGTTCGAGGAGATCTGCGCGCCCATGTCCGCGCCGTAGACGAGCGCCTCGGCGAAGCCGTCGACGGCGGTCTTGCCGAAGCCGACCGAGATCATGAGCTTGGCGCCGGAGTCGGCGGAGCCGTCGCCGCCCGCGACGCCGGCGACGCCGAGGCCGTTGTTGTTGTCCGCGGCGATGGTGCCGCCGCAGTGGGAGCCGTGCCAGTGGTTGCCGAGCAGGTCCGTGCCCGTGTCGTCGGCGTGGTTGTAGCCGTGGCAGTCGTCGACGTAGCCGTTGCCGTCGTTGTCGACGCCGTCGCCGCAGATCTCGCCCTCGTTGCGCCAGATGTTCATCTGGAGGTCCGGGTGCGACATGTCGATGCCCGTGTCGAGGACCTGGACGACGACGTCGGCCGAGCCCTTGGTGACGTCCCAGGCCGCGGCCATGCCGATCGCGTCGTAGTGCGTCTGCGTGCCGAGCGAGGGGTCGTCGGGCGTCCACGAGAGGCTCTCGTCGTACTCGGCCTCCACGAGCGCGACGCCGTCGTGGTCGTCGCTGTCGAGGAACTTCATGAGCGCCGCGAAGGTCTCCTTGGACGCGGCCGTGTGGTCAGCGTCCTTGCCGCACGAGACTTTGTAGTGCAGGTCGAGGCCCGCGGCCTTGTGCGCGGCCTCGAACTTGCCGCCCTCGCGGAAGACGCGCGCCGGGGCGGCGTCGCACTCGAGGATGGACGCGACCTTGTCGGCGACGGCCGCCGCGTCGCCGCGGTGCGCCTCGTCGATCTTGAAGAGCACGCGACTCGAGAGCTTGCCCTCCTCGGCGTCCTCGTAGAGCTTCGGGACGTCCAGGTTGTCCTGGAGGCGGCGGTTGCGCGCGGCGTCGGCGGACGTGGTCAGCGCGAGGGCGACGAGAGCGGCGTGGAGAGAGACCATCTTCGTGTGAGAGGCTTTGCTTCGAGAGGGTCGAGAAGGAGTGCCGGACGGCTTGCGGGTTCGCGAGATGTCTCGCGTTGCTGGTTGCGACCTAAGATGGAGCGACGGTCGAACCGGCGGATCGAGGTTCGAACTCTCGGGCGATCGACGATCGCGCAGAGCGCGCGGGCGAGGAGAGGGAGGGCTTGCCGGCCCTCGCCGTCGGAACGGTACACGAGGCGCCCGTGGGCGTGGGCACGTCGCCGTCGAGGCCATCGCGTGGCCGTCGACGACGCGCCGAGGCTCGAAACTTTTTCGAACTCGAATTGGCCCCCGGATTGCCCCGAATTGCACGCGCCCGAATTGCACGCGCATTGCGTGGCGGTGGGGAGTTGCGGGGGAAACCGATGGGGACAGGAAATTGCCAGAGGACGCCGCGCGCGTACGGAGAGAGTCGCAGTGGCAAAGAGCTTTGCTTTGCGTTTTCCTGTCCTTCTCCCGGAACGATGCGGCGGGCGGAAGGCCTGCCCCGCTGCCGAGCGCCGATGCCATCGGAGAGCTCTGCGCCTAAATTTCGCGCGAGTGCCCCTGTGTGCGTCGCGAACAGGCCGAGGACCCTTGCCATCGTCCAATGCCCCACCGAAGGTCGGCGCGGGGAGGAACGCGGCGACGACGACGCCAAGGCCAAGCGCGACTCGCCCGCGCGCAAGCGCAGCAGCTCGGGCTCGGGCGACGACGCGGGTGAAGATTGTTAGGCTATACTTGCGCGTCGAGGCGCGAGGGCGTTTATAGCGTGCTCGAAGCCCTTGGCAGCGGCGCGCTCGAACCAGTACCTGGCTTTGCCGGGGTCGACTTCCGTGCCTTCTCCGTCCTTGTAGCAACAGCCAAGGTTGAACTCTCCAGCGGTACAGCCTTGATTCGCCGCGAACGCGAAGTACCGGAACGCTTCTTCAAATTTCTCCTCAGAATGAAGTAAAAACGCTAAATTGCATTGCGCTTCTGGGTCGCCCCGGTCTGCTGCCGTGCGATACAGCTGCGCCGCCTTCTTCTTGTCCAGCTTGACGCCAAACCCGCCCATGTACAATGCCCCAAGAAAACACATCGCCCGCACATCTCCGAGCTCCACGGCGCGCTTCCAAATTTTCGCGGCTTTCTTATCGGATTTCACGAGGCCGTACCGAGCGAGGTGGTACGCACTTCCCAAACACGCAATCGCTTCCGGCACCTCGTTCTCCACATGGCGGCGAAGACGCGCGAGGTTTTCCGCATTGGTCTTTGAGCATGGTACACGACAGAGGGGACACGCGCCGGTGCCGAGCTTGTCCTCGCACGATTGGCAGACCAACCGGCAGCAACAGACGCGAATCACGCTCGCCGCATTCACGTCCCACTCCTCGAGACAGATCGGGCACCGCGACCCGTACCGCGCCGACGCCGGCTCCCGCTCCGGGTTCGCCTCGCGCCGCACTCGGGCCGCCTCGTGTTCCGCCGCGATGCGCGCGCGGATCTCGTCGGCGTGCGACCGAGGCGCGGGGCCGTAGAACACGTCCCGCGGGGGCGACGGCGGGGGCGTCGGCGCTTCGGCCCGCGCCGCCTCCGCCGCCTGGACCTTCTTGCACACCTTCCGGTGGCCCCGGTCGCGCCAGTCGATGCGTTGGCAGTCCGTCGAACAGTAGGCCGTCGTGCCGCAACCTTTGCAGGGCCGGGCATCCTTCTTCCCGCAAATCGTGCATATGTTGAGCGCCAGCTTCGTACGGGATTTTCGCGCCTCGTACTCTCGCTTCTTCTTGATCAATTCCGGGTCCATGATCTCTTCCCACGCTCGTCGCCGACGCTCCCTATTCAACCACCTCGCTCTGTCGTCACTCAGGCTCGCAATGTTCAGGCAAAATCGCTCAAAATCTTACCCCGGGCATCGCGCTCCTGTCGTTCTCCATGCCCCCCCTCGGCGGCGTCGTCGTCCTTGCGCCAAACGGGCTTCGCGTTCAAGAACTCCAGATCCCAGACCGCGAAGGTCGGCGCGGAGACGCACGCGGCGACACGAGGCCAAGGCCAAGCACGACTCGCCCGCGCGCAAGCGCAGCATCTCGGGCTCGGGCGACGACGCCGCATAAAGACTTAGGCTATGCTCGCGCGTCGAGGCGCGCGAGGGCCTTTATAGCAAGCTGGTAGCCCTTGGCAGCGGCGCGCTCGAACCAGTATCTGGCTTTGCCGAGGTCGACTTCCGTGCCTGTTCCGTTCACGTAGCGACAGCCAAAGTTATGCTCTGCACGTGTATAACCTTGATCCGCCGAGAGCGCGTAGTACCGGAACGCTTCTTCATGTTTCTCCTCAGCATCAAGTAAAAACGCCAAATTGCATTGCGCGGTCGCGTCGCCCCGGTCCGCGGCCATGCGATACAGCCGCTCCGCTTTCTTCTTGTCCAGCTTGACACCACTTCCATTCTCGTACAATAGCCCAAGGCAGTTCATCGCGGTCACGTCCCCGAGCTCCACGGCGCGCCGGTAAATCTTCGCGGCTTTCTTATCGGATTTCACGAGGCCAAACCGACCTTCGCTGTACGCAATTCCCAAATGCGTAATCGCTTCCGGCACCTCGTTCTCCACGTGGCGGCGCAGACGCGCGAGCTGCTCCGCATCGTCTTCTGCGCACGGTATGCGACAGAGGGGACACGCGTCGGTGCCGATCTTGTTACTGCACGATTGGCAGACCCTCCGGCAGCAACAGATGCGAAACACGTTCCTCGTATTCACGTCCCACTCCTCGAGGCAGATCGGGCACCGCGACCCAAACCGCGCCGACGTCGGCTCCCGCTCCGGGTTCGCCTCGCGTCGCACGCGGGCCGCCTCGTGCTCCGCCGCGATGCGCGCGCGGACCTCGTCGGCGTGCGACCGCGGCGCGGGGCCGTAGAACACGTCCCGCGGCGGGGGCGTCGGCGCCTCGGCCCGCGCCGCCTCCGCGGCCTGGATCTTCTTGCAGACCTTCCGGTGGCCCCGGTCGCGCCAGTCGATGCGTTGGCACTCCGTCGAACAGTAGGCCGTCGTGCCGCATCCTTGGCACGCCTTGGCCTTGTCGGCGCCGCAGATCGTGCAGGTCTTGAGAGTGTCGAGTTTTTTTCCCCTCGCTCGGGCCATGCGATTCTCATACTCCAACTTCTTCTCCTGCCACGACATGACTTCGGCGCGCGTCCTTGACCGGGGGCGTCGCCACAATCTCCTGATCCTCGACCTCGTCGTCGCGGCTCGAATGGCAAGAAGTTCTACCCGGACGAGGCTTCGCCGGGTCCCTTCGAGCGCCGCCTCGGATCCTTCGGCTCCGTCGTCGGCTTCGTGGCGGGCTACTTCGGCGAGCTGAGCAAGGGCGCCCACGAGGTCCTGGCCATGGCCGCCGAGGAGATCGCGGAGCGGACCTGGGTCGAGGCCGGCGCCACGAGCCTCGACCACGCGAAGTCGATCCAGAAGCAGCGGCTCTACCGCGAGTGGGGCGTCGCCTCCGTGCGCGCGGTCGCGCGGATCAAGATCGAGGGCCTCGGCCTCATCGGCGCCCCGTCGTCGATCCCGCGGCCCGACTACGGCCGGGACGCGGCCGCGAAGCGGGCCCGCGACGCGGCCTACGCCCGCGCGGCCCGCGGCACCGGCGGGACCTTCGGCGTCGCCTACGAGCAGTAGTCGCCCTACGTCGTCGTGCCCTCTTCGTCGCCGTGCTCGCGTACGCCTCCGCCCTAGTCGTGTCCTCCCGTGACGCTTCCCTACGCCCCCCTTCGCTGTTCTCTCCCCCTTCGGTTCTTCCCTGCGCCGCGGCTAAGCAAAATCCTCCCTCCCTTCGATTCCTCCCTGCGCCGCGGCTAAGCAAAATCGCTCAAAATATCTCGATGCCGCCTCGATGCTATCTCGACTCCCGCGGTTCCTCCCGGGCCCCCTACGTTTAGAGACGCATCAAGCTCAAATACCTCGGACTCCGCCAGCGCTTGCGGCTATATGCGTCGCACACAGACTCCCCCCACCGCGCTTGCAAGCGAAACCGGAAACGAAAATTACACGCTCGAAGTCTCACGCCTTCGCGGGCTTCTCCGGGGCGGCCTGGCGCTCGATGTAGGTGCCGAGCTTCGTCGAGTAGGGGCACTCCGCGGGGTCGGGCTCGACGATGCCGCCGTCGTAGACGAGGTCGAATCCGCCGACGGAGCGCTCGTCGCCGTTGAGCTTGGCCTCGACGTCGACGATGTCGAGCGTGTCGTTGAGCATCTCGCACTTGAGGATGTAGTCGTCCTTCGTGTTCGCCGTGAGCGACGGCGACGCGTTGACCTCGATGAGCCACGGCTTGAGCTCGTCGTCGATGAGGACCTAAAGAGCGCGCGGGGCTCGGCGCCGGCGCGCGGCGCGGCGGGGCGCCCCCCCCAAAAAACGCCGCGCGCGGCGCGGCGCGGCGCGGCTCGGCGCGGCGCGGCGCCCCCCCCCCCCCCCCAAAGTCCGACGCCGCCAATCCGCACGTCGTAGCCGTAGAGCTCGAAGCAGTGCTTGTCGGCGATCATGACGTGCTGCACCGCGATGAGCGATCGGACGATGACGCGCTCGATGGCGAGGAAGAGCTGGTCGACGGCGGCCATGCCGTGCTGCGTCGCGAGCAGCAGCTTCAGCGACCGCAGGTCCTTCTTGCCGCCCGACCGCGCGTCGTAGTTCTCCGCCGTCTTCTGGATGGCGACGTTCGTCAGGTGCACGAAGTTGTTCGCGATGTCCGCGGGGTCGGACCTAAAGAGTTCAGCGACGTCAACGGGCGGCGTCCAAGGCTTCCGCGGGCCGCGGCGCCGCCGGGAGGCGAGGTTCGCGAAATCCGACGCGACTTCAACGAATGCTCCCGCGAGCCGCGGCGCGGCGGCGCCGGGAGACTTCGGTTCGCTCTCCGTCGAGGGAAAAAAACAGCTCTCCGTCGACAAAAAACACCACGTTCGCGAAAACCGACTCCGTGTTCGGACGCGGCGCCGCGGACGAGTAGCGCGTGTGGGAGAAGCGCGCGAAGCCGCCGCGGTACATGAAGGCGACGAGGGGGCTGAAGGACGTGACGAGCACGTAGAGTCGGATGTCGAACTTCTTGCCGCCGACGAGGTACGGGTTCTCGATGTAGCGCTGGACGATGTAGGCCTCGGGCTCCGCGCGCTGGCTGTCGCGGTCGCCGCCGTCGCGCTGGAGGTGGCGCGGGTCCGTGCGCCACTCGCTGATCTCCGAGAGCCGCGAGAAGAGGAAGATGCCCCGGCCCTGGGCCGAGCCGATGGGCTTCATGATCCAGACGCCGCCGCACCGCTTGAACTCCTCGACGAACATGGCGTACTCCCGGGGCAGCACGAACGACAGGGGCATGAAGTCGTAGGCGCGCGCCTGCTCGAGCTGGCCGTCGCGCTGGAGGTTGCGCTTCATGCGCTTGAGGTTCTTCACCAACAAATCCTTGCGGCAGAGCTCGCGGCCGTTGCGGAAGTGGTTGATGCGCTGGTGCGGCTCGAGGTGCATGGTGTCGAAGACCTCGTAGACCCACTCGCGCTCGGCCCAGTGCACGTCCCAGTCCGTCTCGCTGTCCGTCTCCTTCCAGTTGCGGCTCGTCATGACGTCGTAGATCGTGTTGCTGAACGACGTCCGGAACCGCACGGACCGCTTCCCGGCGCGGCCCATGGCGCTCGACGGCGCGGCGTCCTACGTGCACGGAGCGGCTCGGGCGTCACGCCAGCGCGGCGCGGGCAGCGTTCAAAACTCGACAAAGCCGGCCAGCTTTTGCCACAGTGAGCTCTTTGGGCCAAAACTGCCGCCAAAGGTGCATTTACGGGACAGCGATCCCATCAAAACCGACGTCGTCGTTCCTGCGCGCGAGAGCGCGCGCGCGGCGGCGGCCGGCGTCGCGACCAGCGGTCGCCCGGCCGTGCTCCACCCCCACAAATACGCTGCCCGCGCGCGACCCTGCGCGCGAGACCGGAGGCAGCCCCGAGAAACCGCCATGGGCACGGCGGCCTCGGCCCCGAGCATCAGCCGGGAGCAGGCGAAGCGGATCTGTCCGCCGGAGCGCTGGGCGGAGGTCGAGGAAAAGTGGCCCCAGCTCGCCGAGGACGACGGGACCGTGAGCTCGCCCAAGGCCTTCGTCACGGCCTCGAAGCTGAACCTCGGCATCCCCGGGACGACGGTCGACCTGAGCAACGTCGGCGTGCGCGCGCTCATGCGCTTCACCATGGACCAGTCCCAGTACGGGAACCTCGCCGAGGTCTTCCGCAAGAAGGAGGGCCTCGACGACGAGCGGCGCGAGCGCCTCGGCGCGGCCGCGGCGAAGGCGCTCGCGGAATTCGCGGCGCTCACGGAAAAGGAGAAGGAGCGCGTCCGCAAGCAGGGCGACATGGACCTCTACACGGACGTCGCCCAGAAGCGGCGCGAGGTGCTCTTCGTCGAGCACGCGGGCGTCTCCGCGCAGCTCGAGCGCTGGTGGCAGGCCGCGTTCCTGTATCTGGACAAGGACTGGAACGAGCACCTGGACTGGGAGGAGTACAAGGAGTTCCACAAGCGGCTCATGCGCCTGCTCGAGGGCGCCGACGAGATGACGCCGCAGGAGGCGGAGGAGACGATGCGCGCGGACTTCAAGGTCGACGCGGGCGACGACGGCCTCGTGTCGCACGAGGAGTTCCGCTACGCGGTGTTCCAGCTCGCGGACACGTGGACCGTGAGCCTCGACGGCGACGAGTACGTCGAGTTCCTCGCGAAGAGCTTCGACGTCGTCTTCAAGGACCTCATCGAGAACGACTTCCTGCGGCCGCCGCTCTGCTGGCGGCCGACGCTCCGCAAGGGCGCGATGGTGAAGACGGCGCTGAACGAGGCGAAGACGACGAACGCCATCTCCGAGATCATCGTGGCGAAGCTCAAGGCCGACGCCGCGGCGGACGCGAAGCAGAAGCCGCGCCAGCCCTTCCCGCAGTTCGTGCTCAAGTTCTTCGAGCAGAGCCACGGCATCGGGACGAAGATGCTCCTCAAGCACTTTGGCATGTTCGTCAACGGCGCCTTCGCCCTCATCGACGACCCGCGGAGCGAGTTCCACGACTACGCGCTGACCTTCGGGCAGATGGCGGGCATCCACACGGACAGCGGCCGCGTCGCCGCGTTCCCGGCGTCCGCGTCGACGTTCATGCTCGACTACTTCGTCGCCGTGCGGCCGCTCGTGGGGCTCTACCGCGGCGACCGCGTGGAGCGCAGCAGCTCCCTCGAGGCCGTGATTTCGAAGGGCGAGACCGCGGCCTACTTTGGCTACATCGTCGCCGCGGACGCGCGGCGCGTGCTCCTCGACCACCTCGCGAAAGCTTTGGAGGTGACGACGAAGGACGCCATCTACGTCGCCGCGCTCCTCGCCTTCGAGTCCATGTGCCGCAGCGTGGACGTCGTCCAGCACAAGGTCACCTACACGGTGAGCCTGTCGACGTCCATGGAGCTCGTCGCGCTCGCGGGCGTCATCTCCGCGTCCGTCGCCGAGGAGCGCGCGCGCGCGGCCGAGGCCCGCGACCCGACGGAGCTCGGCACGCAGCTCCTCGAGGTGTTGGCGACGCCCGCGCACGCGGGCCAGCGCGCCATCGCGGCCGTGTCCCACGAGGCCAAGGCCTTTGGGGGCCGCGCGGACACGCGGAAGGCGTCGCTCGACATGTCCGCGCCGGCCAAGGCCCTCGCCGCCGCGAAGCACGCGTCGCAGCACCGCGAGAAGCGCAAGTCGCGGACGAACCTCGACGCGACGGGCGACATCGCGGCCTTCGCGGCGCAGCACGCGGCCGACGCCGCGGCCTCGGAGCGCGCGACCGCGTCCTTCGACACGACGCAGGACCGGGCCACGGCGTCCTTCGCCGAGGGCCGCGCGTCCTTCGCGTCCGTGGACACGGCCGAGCTGTTGCCGAAGCAGGTCGACGCCGTCCGGAGCCTCGCGGGCGCCGTCGCCCCGACGAAGGTGAGCTCCGCGCGGTCCCCGCGGCCCACGTAACATCCATGGTCTGGACTAGAGGTCTGGACGCGGCACTCGCCCCCGCGTTCAACGAGGCGCGCCGTTACGCCTAGAGGTCGGGCATGCCCCACTCGTCGTCCTCGTCGTGGCCGAACATGGCGCTGGACATGGGGTCGACGAACTGGACGGGCTGCTTGCCGTACTTGTTCGCCTGCGTGTTGATCATGTCCTGCATCTTGCGCATCTTGTACATCTCCTCGTCGACGGGCATCCAGTACTCGTCCGGGTGCGCGTAGAGCTTCTTCTGCTTGAGCGGCTTCGCGGGGCAGACCTTGGCCCACTTGTTGCAGAGGCGGTTCGTGAATTTCTCCTTCGTCGACGCGTCGCGCTTGTAGAAGGACTCGGCCATGTCCTCGCGGTGCTCCTCGACGACCGTGTTGCAGGCCTTGGCGATGGTCCGGCACTCGCGCCGGCACTCGCCGAGGTACTCCTGGTCCTCGAGGCGCAGCGGCGCGCCCGCGTCGGCCTGCGTGATGTCGAGGAACGTGATCCACTCGCCGAGGTCCTTGTCCGGGTTGCAGACCTCCGTGATGGCGTCGAAGTACATGTCCTCGCTCGGCTTCTTGTACGGCGCCGTCTCCCGCAGGTCCAGGGCCTTCTTCCAGAGCTCGTCGGCGACGCGCTTGCACACCGTGCACTCGAGGAGCTTGGCGGATTTGAACACGGGCCTGGCTTCCGTGGGCGGGCCGCCGGGCATGCCGGGCAGCTGCGCCGCGGCGAAGGACGCCGCACAGGCAGCGAGCACCGCTCGTCGAGCGACGGCCATAGCGAAGTCTATTGCCACTGAGGCTCGAGACTCCTTCAACGTTGTCGTCAACAACTGGTTCCCTCCGCGGGCCCGCCTCCCCTCCCCGGCTCCGGGCGCTGGTCGAGCGCGCGTCCCCTTCAATGACTAGTCCAACAACTACTTACGCCGGCGCGGCGCACTCGCCGCGCTCGATGCGGCGGAGCTGGCGGCGCGACATGTACTCGACGGCCTTGGCGAGGTCCGCGAGGGGCATGGCCGTGTGCGGCGCCGTCGGCAGGTAGGGCGCCGGGCCGAACTCGGGCTCGATCAACACGGGCCGGCCGAGCGCCGCCTGCCGCGACCAGATCACGTTCCACCAGCGCTCGTAGGTCTCGACGAGCGCCGCGTGCTCCGGCGCCGACGGGTCGTTGACCTGGATCGCCTCCGCAGAGCCTACGCGCGCGTGCGTGAGCACGGTGGCGTTGGCCACGCGCTCCAGGATCGGCGGCCAGTAGGCCGCGTCCGACGGGTAGTCGAACGCGCGCTCCGCGGCGATGACCCAGTGCGACAGGTCCGCCGTGAGTTTGACCGTCGGGAACGCGTCGAGCACGAGCAATGTGGTACGCGGCGTCGCCAGGGCGCGCGTGCGGTGCGTCTCGTGGGCCACGACGAGCCCGAGCGAGACCTCGATCTCGACGGCCGCGGCGAAGTAGCGCAGCACGTCCGCGTCGCCCCAGATGTCGACGCCGTCGTGGACGTTGAGCATCGTCGCGCCGAGCTCCTTGGCGAGGGTCGCCTGGGCCCGCAGCGACGCGATGCTGTCCTCGACCTTCGCGGACGCGATGGGCACGCCGCAGACGTGAACCTGCGCGACGTAAAAGAGGCCCGAGGCAGAGAGCGCCTCGGCGAAGAGCGCCGCGCGCGTGGCGTTGCAGGCGTGCATGCAGGTGCCGTCGTAGCTCGGAAAGCCGCTGCACACGACCCACGTCGGCACCTCCACGCCCTGGTACAGCTCGGAGATGCCGACCATCCACTGCGTCCACTGCTCCGGGCGCTCGAACTCGTCGACGCCCCAGGCCGTGCGCACCATAAGCACGTCGTCGAGCGCGTTGGCGACGGGGAGCAGCCAGAGCCATGCGATGCAGAGCAAAGCAGCAGAGGGGCTGCGGCGGCGGCTGGCGACCATGGGCGACGGCGCGACGCTCACGGGCAACGAGAGCTCCGGCGGCGACGGCGCGACGCTCACGGGCAACGAGAGCTCCGGCGGCGACGGCGCGACGCTCACGGGCGACGAGAGCTCCGGCCCAGGCTCCCACCAAGAATCCAAGAACTTCACACAAAAACTTGCCGCTCTGCTTGAAGTGTCGTTAATCGTTGTGCTGCCCGGCATGGTCACGCGCCGCGTTGCCGGCATGACGAAGGCCAATCAGACGTAGCGAAGATGGCCAGCTTCGACGCCAAGGCGCCGCCGAAGAACCGCTGGGTGGTGCAGCCGGCGCACCTCGGCAAGGACACGATCGTCCACTACCACGCCGCCGGCGGCGACGCGGCGGCGCTGGGCCACGCGCTGCGGCGCAACGGCGGCGACGCGTCCGGCGGCGGCCTGGCGCACTTCTACTCGCCGCCCGTGCACCTCGCGAGCGCCTACGGCCACCTCGCCTGCGTCGAGCTGCTCCTGGAGCGCGGCGCGACCGTCGGCGCGGACGACGCGCGGCGCGGCGGCCGCACGCCGCTGCACCTCGCGGCGCTCGGCGGCCACGCGGCCGTCGCCGAGGTGCTCCTGGACGCGGGCTGCGACGTGAACGCGCGCGACGGCGCCGGCGGCACGCCGCCCCTGCACGCGGCGGCCTTCGCGGGCCACCTGAGCACCGTGGCCGCGCTCCTGCGGCGCGGCGCGGACTCGAAGCTCCGCGCGGCCCACTCCGGCGAGCTCGCGCTGCACGCCGCGGCGCGCGGGAACCGCCCGCGCGTCGTCGAGGCCCTCGTCCAGCACGAGTCGAGCGGCGCGGGCGTCAAGGAGCTGCCCGGCGTCATCGAGCGCCTCAGCGAGCCGCTCGCGCGGGGCAGCCTCTTCACGCGGCCCTACCAGCACGCCTACTCGAGCGGGAGCCGGGCCTGCGCGGCGCCCATCGAGGCCGTCGTCCGCGACTGCAAGGCGCAGATCTACCCCGGCGGCGCCGGCGGCGGGCCCAAGGCGTGGGGCCGCGAGATCGACGCGACGCCCGCGGCGCCGAAGCTCGAGCCGCCGCCCAAGGTCAAGCCGCCCGTGGACCACAACGCGACGGCGCGGGCCGCGCGCTCCGACGCGCCCGTCGTGCTCCTCGACACGAAGCGCTGGCTCAGCTCCGCGGAGAACGGCGACTTTGGGCAGGGCCGGTGCCGGCTCTGCGACCCCGTCGCCCAGGACGCGCGCGGCCACCGCTGCAACACGACGCACTCCACGGAGCAGCACTACGCCTGGGCCGACGTCACGCGCGCGGAGACGCGCAAGGCGCGGATCAAGCACCAGCGCGAGCGCAAGGAGGGCCGCCTCGCGCCCGGCGAGGTGCCGTGGCGGAGCTGGTAATACGTAGTTAGGCCCGCGCCCCGTCCGCGCCGCAGACGACGAGGATGCCCAGGTCCACGGCGACGGCCGCGAGCGCCGACCGGCTCAGCGGGTCCAGCGCGGTCCACTTGTCCACGTCGAAGGGCGCGGTGGACACGGCCGCGAGGATCACGGGCAGGATCGCCGCCATCTCCTCGCGCGCGACGAGGCCGCCGGCGCCGTTGGCCTGCTTCGCCGTCTCGCCGTCGCGCAGGCGGCGCACGAAGACGCCCGGCGCCAGCGTCCGCAGCTTCGGCGGCGCCGCGTCGTCGCCGTCGATCGGCGCCGCCTGCGCGGCGCGGTGCGCCTTGAGCCGGTCCGCGAAGGCCGCCGCGAGCTCCTCCGCGGCGACGTCGAGCTCCTCGCCGGCGACGCCCGCGACCCTGCGCGCCCGCTCGCGCCGCGCCGCGCCGTGGCCCGCGCAGACGAGCGCCGGGTCCGCGCAGCGGCGCCACCAGTGCGCGCCGCGCGGCGTCACGGTCCGCTTCTCGAGCCGCGCGGCCGCGGCGAGCGCCGCCGACGCGTCGGACGTCGACGCCGCGGCGCAGAGCTTGGCCCAGGTCCAGTCGTAGGTCGCGACGGCGACCGTGGCGTGGAGCGACGCCTCGCCCGCGGTCTTGGCCTCGTGGACGTAGCCCCGGGGCACGTAGAGCACGTCGCCGCGGCGCAGGGTCGCCTCGACGCGCCGCGGCGCGGACGCCTCGTGGTCGACGGGCAGCGCGAAGCACTTGCCCGCCTGCTCCGACGGGTTCGGGAGGGGCACGGGCGGGTCGCCGTAGACGACCCACCGCTTCGAGCCCTCGAGCTGGACCACGAAGACGTCGCGGTCGTCCGCGTGGGCGTCGACGGCCTGGGCCGACGCCGGCGTCGCGTAGAGCTGGCAGTAGGCGTGGGGCAGGTGGTGCCGCAGGTCCACGGAGAGCTGCCGCGCGCCCTCCCAGACCGCGTCGAGCCGGTTCACGATGATCGACGCGGCGTCGAGCCAGCCGTGCGCCGCGCTCGCGTAGGCCGTCGACGGCGCGCCGTCCTTGAAGACGAGGGCCTGCGCGAGGCCCGCGCCGCGCCCGTGCTCGCAGCGCGCGACGACCTCGAAGACGTCGGCCCAGCGCGGCAGCGCCGCGAGCCACGAACCCGCGCACGACCGCTCGAAGAGCCGCGGCTCGCGCTCGAAGCCCTCGTCGAAGAAGGCGCCGACGTCGGCGGCCGAGAGGCCCAGGACGGACTCGAGGCCCAGCGGCGCCAGCTGCTCCCAGCTCAGGCGCCGCTCGCGCGGCGTCAGGTCGTCGTCGGGGAAGGGCGAGCTCGTGTAGCGCGGCAGGATCGCCATGTACTTGCGAAGGACGCGGCGGCGGCGCTGGCGCGCGCGGCGGGAGCAGCGGGCCATCTTTGCTTTGCGGGATACAGCTAAGCGATGCAAACAGGTGCTTAATCGAGCCAAAAGCTACGAGCCATTGCTTGCGGCAACAAGCTGAGGCCAGGTTGATGCCGATGTTGCTCTCTCCTTACGTGCGCGCGGGGGGCGGAGATTAGCGATGCGTCCTAGAGATAGGACCCGATGACGGCCTTGAGGACGCGCGGGACCGAGTCCGGGACGCAGCCGCCGAGCAGCGCGGCGACGACCAGCGCGGCCTTGCGCTTGGCGGCGATGCCCGCATTCCGCACGATCCGCCGCTCGTGGACGTCTGCTAGGTTGCCTAGCATATCGACGGTCACACGGCCGCGCCGCACGAGCTCGATGAGCGCCTCGGGGCCGACGTCCGCCGCGACTGCGACCGCGTTGGCGTCGTTGTTCAGCGCGAGCCATTCCAGCGCCTGCGCAGCCCGCCATTTGGCATTCCCGCGCTCGTTGTGCAGGAGCTCGACAAGCGGCGCGATGCCGCCGGCGGCGGCGATTGCGACCCGGTTGTCGTCGTTGTTGTACGCGAGGGCACACAGCGCCGCCGCGGCCCAGTATTTGGCCTCCGCGCTCCCGACGCGTAGTAGCTGGACGAGCGGCGCGATGCCGCCGGCCTCGGCCATCAGGCCGAGTTCACTCCAATCTAGGCGGCCCAGCGCCCGCACCGCCGCCGTCTTCGCTGCGTCGTCGCCCTCGCGCAAGGCGCGGACCAGCCCCTCGATCTCCGCCATGCTTGACCCCTTTGCTCGAAACGCCGACGTTTCCCACGTGTTGAATATTCAAGGTCGCCGCAATGGCCGGGTCGCGCGCACTGCGCGTCTCGGCGCTGCTGCTGCTCGCCGTCCGCACGGGCGCCTTCTTCGAGCGCGGCAGCGACGTGGTCGTCATCGACAGCGTCGCCAAGTGGAAGGAGCACAAC
This sequence comes from Aureococcus anophagefferens, assembly GCF_000186865.1. Classification (NCBI taxonomy): domain Eukaryota; class Pelagophyceae; order Pelagomonadales; family Pelagomonadaceae; genus Aureococcus; species Aureococcus anophagefferens. The sequence continues at coordinate 1,707,406 of NW_008705561.1, forward strand.
CCGGCCAAGTCGAACCACCTCTGGGTCATCAGCTTCTATCGCGAAGGCTGCGGCTTCTGCGTGTTGCTCGAGCCGGAGCTGCAGAAGGCGGCGACGAAGCTGCGGAAGCTCGTGTACTTCGGGGCCGTCGACGTCGAGAAGCACCGGACCGTCGCGGACGTCATCGTGAAGAAGCACGGCGTGAAGATCGAGGGCGTGCCGACGATCGTCGCGTTCAGCCCCACGGCGTCGGCGTCGCCCTTCGTGTACGCGGGCGAGCGGAAGGCGTCGGCCCTCGTCGCCTTCGCGGGGGACCGGCAGCCCGACTTCGTCAAGCGATTGGCGGGCGACGACTGGAGCGCCGCGCCGGACGCGTTCGCGGCGCGGCGGGTCCTGCTCTTCACGGAGAAGCGGTCGCCGACGGGCCTCTTCAAGGGCCTCGCGAGCCGCTTCCGCGGCGAGATCGACTTCGGCAGCGTCTACTGCGGCGACGCGGGCGCGAACGGTGCGCTCCGCGCGAGGTACGGCGTCGAACACAGCGCGGACCTGCCCGCGCTCATCGTCGTCCCGAACCCGCGGTCCGACTTCCAGAAGGCGACCAAGGCCATGCGCAAGCTCGCGCCGTCGGGCGAGGGCTTCCGCGTGCCCCTGGGCAAGAAGCCCTCCTTCATGCGCCTGGAATTCGCGCTCATGCCCTTCGCCGTGCAGGCGCCGACGCTGCTCCCCAAGGAGGACGACGCGCCGGCGGCGTCGAAGCGGCCGGAGCCCGACGACTCCGGCGCGCCCCACCCGGAGGAGGCGCGCTTCCGCGCGGGCAAGGAGGCGCGCCGGCGCCACGGCCACCACCGCAAGAAGCACCGCAAGCCCGAGGTCTACGTCGACTCGTCCTGGCAGGACTCCGTCTGGGACGACGGGGAGCTGTAAGGCCCGTCGGTTAGAAGTCCGCGCGGGTCACTTTCCGTTTGGTGCGCTGTAAGGCGATTCCGGTAGTGTTGCAACTCGAACACCGTTAAAAGTCCGCGCGGGTCACTTTCCGTTTGACGCGCGGCAACGGCGGACGGAACCGCCGCCGCCGCCGCGCGCCGCGCCGCTCGCGGAGCCCGTCCGCGACGTTGGCCTTGCGGCAGACCGCGCCGACGCCGGCGCGGCGGCGGCCCGCGCCGAGGCCCTCGAGGCGCGCCATGCCGTCGGCGTCGACATGATGGTACGCCAATAAGTTCGGCGGCCGCGCGGTCCAGGCCGCGTCCGGCGCTATTTCGCCGCGGTTGTGCACGGCGACGTAGGTTCGGCCCGCCGGCTCCGGCTCGAGCAGCCCCGTCTCGCGGCAGTCCGACGCCGGGCCCGGCGGGTGGAGCACGGCGGCGCCGGCCACGCGGCCCGCGCAGAAGGCGAGCAGCTGGTCGTCGTTGTAGGCCGCGCCCGGCACGGTGCCGTCGACGACGACGTCGCGGCAGTTCGACGGCCGCGACTTGGCCGCCAGCGCGCGGCATTTCAAAAAGCGGTGGCGGCAGACGTCGGCGAAGCCGCGGTCGCTCAGGATGCGCAGCATGGGGCGGCTTAAAACGGTGAAGGGCCCCTGCCAATTGCCCGCGACCGCCGGCGTCGCGGACGCGTTCACGCCGCGCTCGACCGTCGAGAGGTAGTCCAGGAGCTTTTCGCCGTCGAACCACGTGTCGTACTCCGTCTCGAGGATCCATCGCGCACGGCTTCCCGTCGCCTCGAGCCAGGCGAGGACCCGCGCGTGCGCGACCTCGCGCTTGTACTGCGCCGCCGCGCGCGACCGCCCGAGCGACGCGTTCCCGGGGCAGCACTCCCGCACGGCCACCGACGCGCAGGCCGCGGGCGCACGCCGCGCGACGTCGGTGAAGATCGCCGCGGGCGCGCCGAGGCTTCGCACCCACGTGGCACACTGGCCCGCGACGCGCTCGTCGTCGACGGCGCTCTGCTTGGCGAAGATCGCCACCGCGACGTCGCGCGGGAGCACCGCGGCGCGCGCGCCGGCGGCGAGGGTACATGCAAGCACGAGCGAGAGCATGGCTCTAGATTGGCTCCGAGGGCTGCCCGGGCGCCTCGGAGACGCCCATCGGCCAGGCCGCGACGCTAACATAATCCTACTCTGGCTCGGAGGGCTGCCCCGGCGCCACGGAGACGCCCATCAGTGCACCGATCAAAACTCAGATTCTGATAGCCTGGATTTAAAAGTCAACATTTTTGTTGAACTTCAGCACTTTTGTTGAAGTTAAATCTTGCGATTTCGCGACCCGAACCAGCGACCGCGCGCAAAAAGCCATCGCAAACGTGCAATTAACGCGCGAATATCATCAAACTTGCTTTGATACGACCATAACCCAATTTTGGCCGTGATTTCAGCCCGCGGACCGCCGCGACACCGCGCCCGCGCGCGCGGTCGACGTACAGCCTCTATGGACGACTAATGACTCTGGCTCCGCCGGCCGGAATTCGATGATTGATCTTTATTAATTAATTTCGTACGGGTGCACCTAGATGTACGTTGATCGGGGCACTGACGCCCATCGGCGGCTCGAGCACCTCAAGATGACGCTCAACATTCACCAGCCGAGGCGGTCGATGGGCGCGACGCGCACGCCTTGAGCGACGCGAACGCGCGACGTGACCATGCCGCGCGGCGCGCTCCTGCTCCTCCTCGCGGCGAGTGCCGCGGAGCGCGACTGCCGCGGCGAGCTCTGCGGCCTGCGGCCCTACCTCTGGACCATGATGGCGTCGACGCCGACGACGCTGACGCTCTCGGACCACTTCGTGGACCACTACGCGGCCCTCGGCGTCGACCCGGCGCGCATGCGCGCCGTCGTCGACGACGGCCCGGCCGCCGACGCGCTCCGGGCGTCGCTCGCGCGCCGCGGCGTGTCCGTCGCGGCGGCCGCCGCGCGCTACTCGTCCGCGACGCGGACGGCGCTGCTCAACGACTGGCTGCGGACGCTGCCCGGCGATGCCTGGGCCCTCGCGCCGGACGTCGACGAGTTCTTCGAGTACGACGACGTGGACGCGCGCGTCGCCGAGGGCGAGGACCGCTTCGTCGGCCGCATGGTCGACCGCGTCGGCGCGGACCTCACGTTCCCGGAGGCGTCCGCGGGCCGCGCGCTCGGCGACCAGTTCCCCGGCGAGTGCCGCGGGCTCCGGGGCCGCGCCTGGGTCATCAAGCAGACGCTCTTCCGCGTCGCGGACGCCGACGGCGCGACGCGGCAGTTCTGGGGCGCGCACGACCACTCGGCGGAGGGCCCCAAGGCGCACAAGCGCCTCGAGCGCGCGGCGCGCGCGGGCCGGGAGACCTTCCACGACCGCGCCGTGCCGGGCTTCGCGCACTACGCCTTCGTCGGCGGCCGCGGCGGCTTCTTCGGCCTCCTGCAGCGAAAGATCGCGATCTACGCGGGCCAGGGCGAGGCGGCCGACGGCGGCCACCGCGGCGTCTACGAGAGCCTGCGGACCCACTTCGACGAGGCGCGCTTCAACGCCACGGGCGAGGTCGCGCTCACGGCCGAGGGGCGGCGCTTCTTCGAGAGCAAGTGCGAGCGCTGGGAGCCCCCGCGGCGGCGGCGGTTGGCGAAGCGACCCGTGCACGACTACGTCCGGACGAAGGAGGACCTCGAGGAGATCGCGGCGCTCGACCAGGAGCTGCGCGACCTCGGCGTCTGGCTGCAGCAGGACCACCCCTACTTCCCGCCGCCGGTGTCCGCGCGGCAGTACGCGTCGCGCGCGCGGACGAACACGCGCGTCCTCGGCGTCTGCTGGGCCCTCGCCGCCGCGGCGTTCGTGTATCTGGCGCGGCGCCCGCTGCCCGAGGCGCCGCCGCCGCGGCGCGAGGCGCCGGGCGCGGCCGGCGTCCTCGGCGACGTCGCCACCGTCGCCTTCGTCCTCCTCGCCTTCGCGGCGATCCCGCCGGGCTGGTACTACAAGTAACTATCGAGGCGACGTCCCCCGCGCGGGCCGCGAGTGGAGGAGCCCGACGAGGCGGAACTGGCCCGACCGCGAGATCGCCGTGTTGCGCATGGACATGGACGAGAGCCGCGGCAGCTCGCGCGCCATGGTCGTCAGCCCCGCCTCGGAGAGCCCCCGGCACTCGGACACGTAGAGCGACCGCAGGGCCTTGCACGCCTTCCGCAGCGCGACCAAGGCCCGGTCCGTGATGTCGTCCGCGCCGTCGAGGTTGAGCGCCTTGAGGTGCACCGCGCACCGCGAGCTCGCCAGCGCGTCGATGCCCGCGTCCGTGCAGCTCTCCTCGGCCGTGCGGCAGAGGTTCAGGTCCTCGAGGCAGGGCGCGTGGCGCGCGACGGCGCGCAGCACGTCGTCGGCCTCGACCTCCGTGTGGGACACGTCGAGGTGGCGGAGCGCGGGCGCGCCCCGTTCCAGAAAGTCGACGAGCGACGCCGTGGTCACGCGCGTGCACGACGCCAGCGATAAGCGCACGAGCGTCTCCCGCGGCGGGAACGTGCACCGCCGAGGCTCGCGCGCGGCGCCGTCCAGCCGCGGCAGCGTCGGCGGCGACCAGAAGGCGAAGCCGGAGCACTGGCCGGCGTCGAGCGTCCGCAGCTCCGGCAGGCCCATGATCGCCGCGAAGGCGGGCTGCCGCAGCCGCTTGCAGCCGACGCTCGAGAACGTCCGCAGCTTCGGCAGGTGCGCCGCGCCGAACTCCGCCAGCGCGTCGCCGCGCACCTCGTCCAGCGAGTCGACGCAGAGCTTCTGGAGGTGCGGCAGGGGCGCCTCGAAGATCCGCCGGAACGCCCGGTCGTCGAGGCACTCGCAGGCCGTGAGGTCCAGCGTCACGGCCGTCGCGCGGACGTCGTCCAGCACGGAGATCACGTCCGCGGACCGCAGGTTCACGGCGTAGCGCAGATCCCAGTCCGCGAGGAGCGCGTTGCCCGCCGCGAGCGCGCGGAAGAGGTCGCCGTAGAGGAGCCGCCGGTTGCCGATGCCCTTCATGATGCGGCACTTGAGCTTGTCGGAGCACTTCGCGAGCACCGCCGGCGAGGCAAGTTCCATGCGCCGGCTCATGGCCTCGCAGCAGAGCTCGTCCAGTCGTTTGGGCTGGAGCGTCTGCACGCGGTCCACGATGGCGGAGCGGCACAGGGGGCAGCGCCTTATTCTCTTCGCGCAGCCCAAACAGAGGCTGTGCATGCACGGCGCCAGCCGGCAGCTCTTGCCCCCGACGGCGAAGCACACGGGGCATTCTTCTCCCATCGTCTCGCTCCGTTTCCTAGCTCCCGCTTAGGAACTTCTCCATCGTCCTGAGAGCTTGGCGTTTCGAGGTCAACACGGCGCATCCCCTTCAATAACTAGTCCAACATGCTGTTGACATCAGCCTCGTGAGATCGAATCGCTCCTCCTCGAGCTGTTTCTATCCCGAGCTCTTGCCGTTCGTCCCGGCGCCGTCCGCCGCTCGCGCGTACAGAAAAACGCCCCCGCGCCCCTCGCCCGACGCTCGCTCGACGCCCGAGCCTCGCCGGGAACCATGGGCTTCTTCATCGATCCCGAGGAGTGCTCGTCGATCCAGATCCTCCAGCTCTTCGCCGCCTACGCCTACCTCATGTACATCGGCTGCTCCATGATCTCCGATGGCGCGGAATTGCTCATGCTGACGCCCTACAGCAAGCTCGTGGGGTCCTGCATCCTGCCCGTGCTCGGCGCGGTGCCCGACGGCGCGCTCGTGCTTTTCAGCGGTTTAGGCCCCGACGCGCAGGAGAACCTGGACGTCGGCGTCGGCGCGCTCGCCGGGTCGACGGTCATGCTCATCACGATCCCCTGGGCCCTGGCGATCTGGGGCGGCCGCGTCGACGCGGACGACCGCGGCCGGCCCAGGTACGGCCCCGCGCCGCGGCTCAGCGAGGGCAACGTCTGGAACTCCGCGGTGTCCGTGGGCGCCGCGGGCGCGCCGGCCGTGCGCACGATGGCGCGCTGGATGGCGCTCACGGCCCTGCCCTACGTCATCATCGAGGTCGGCGCGCTGCTCGCCGCGGCGCGCCTCGGCGACGACGTCGCGGCTCTGTCGCTCGCGGAGTCCGGCTGGGCGCTGACGGCGCTCGTCTGCGCGCTGCTCGGCTTCCTCGCGTACCTGCGGACGCAGTACCGGGCGGCCTTCGCCGGGCACCCCGTCCTCGAGAGCCGCACGTCCGCCGCCGCGGTCCGTTCCGTCCGGGGCCGGGGCCTGGGCATCATCGCGGCGCTCGAGCCGCACCTCGCGGCCGAGAAACACGACGCGCGGAGCCCGCTCGTCGACGCCGAGGCGCCGTCGTCCGGCGCCCCCGTGAGCTCGCTGGTCAAGTCCGTGCTCCTGCCCTTCTACGCGCGCTACGACGCCGACGGCTCCGGAGTGCTCAGCCTCAAGGAGCTGTCGAAGGTCTTCGAGGACATGAACGAGCCCAAGGACGCGAAATCCCTCGAGGCGACCTTCGCGCACTTCGACTGCAACCGCGACGGCGTCGTCGACTTCCCCGAGTTCTGCCGCGGCATGGTCCTCTACGCCGCGGCGAAGAAGCGCGACGAGGCCGCGGGGGGGTCCTCGCTGCAGCGCCAGACGTCCGCGGCGCGGCGCGCGCCGTCGCCGGCGCCCGTCGCCGACGACGACGACGACGAGGACGAGGAGGTGCCCGACGAGTTCGTGGCGGACAAGTACAAGTCCATCGAGGACCAGCAGGCGGCGATCCGCCGCGCGGCGATGAAGCTCTGCGGCCTGGGGACGGCCCTGGTGCTCACGTTCTCGGACCCAGTCGTCGACGTGCTCAACGAGGCCGGCGCGCGGTCGGGCGTCAACGCCTTCTACGTGTCCTTCGTCGTCGCGCCCATCATCACGAACGGGAGCGAGGTCCTCGCGTCCTACACCTTCGCGCTCAAGAAGACGCAGAAGTCCATGGTCGTCGCCTACGAGCAGCTCCTGGGCGCGGCGGTCATGAACAACACGTACTGCCTCCTCGTCTTCCTCGCCATCATCTACTTCCAGAAGCTCTACTGGAAGTACACGGCGGAGACGCTCGCGATCCTCGCCGCGGAGGCCTGCGTCTTCGCCGTCGCGACGCGGCCCGTCCACACGCCGAAGACGGCGCTCGCGGTGCTGTCGCTCTTCCCCGCGACCATCGCGCTCGTCTACGTCCTCGAGACCTACGTGGGCCTCGCCTAAAGCAAGCTTCGTGATCCTTTAGGACGACTCACGCGAGGACCTTGGCGAGGGCCTCGACCTTGGCGGCGACGGCGTCGCCCATGGCCACGCACCCGACGAGCGTCTGGTCCGTCGCGCCCTCGGAGACGATGTCCTTCGTGCGGAGGCCGTCGTCGAGGACGGCCTCGACGGCGTCCTCGAGGAGCTGGCCGAGCTCGGGCTGGGCGAGGTCGTAGGTGCACATCATGGCCGCGGAGAGGATCATCGCGAGCGGGTTCGCGGCGTCGGTGCCCGCGATGTCCGGCGCGGAGCCGTGGATGGGCTCGAAGACGCCGGGCCCCTCGGAGGGGAGGGACGCAGATGGCAGCATGCCGAGGGAGCCGACGAGCATGGACGCCTCGTCGCTGAGGATGTCGCCGAAGATGTTGCCGCAGACGATCGTGTCGAACTGCTTCGGCCAGCGCACGAGCTGCATGGCCGCGTTGTCGACGTACATGTGGCTCAGCTCCACGGTGTCCGCCCACGACTCGCCGTGGACGCGAATCACCACCTCCTTCCAGAGCTGGGACACATCCAGCACGTTGGCCTTGTCGATGGAGCAGCACTTGCCGCCGCGCTTCGCCGCGACGTCCATGGCGACGCGCGCGATGCGCTCGATCTCCGGCTCGCTGTAGATCATGTTGTTCTGGCCCACGCGGTGGCCCTCGTCGTTGACGAAGATGCCCGCGGGCTTGCCGAAGTAGACGTCGCCGCAGAGCTCGCGGACGACCATGATGTCGACGCCCTCGACGATCTCCGGTTTTAGGGACGACGCCTCGAGGAGCTGGGGGATGGCCTTGGCGGGACGCAGGTTCGCGAAGAGGCCCAGCTCCTGGCGCATGGCCAGCAGGCCCGTCTCGGGCCGCAGCTCCCGCGGGTTGCCGTCCCACTTGGGACCGCCGATCGCCGCCATGAGGATGCTGTCGGCCGCCTGGCACGACTTGAGCGTCGCCTCGGGCCAAGGCGTGCCGGCGGCGTCGATGGCGCAGCCGCCGAGGAGCTGCTCGTCGTACTCGAAGGACACGCCCTTGGTCGCGCCGGCGGCGTTGAGCGCCTTGACCGTCGCCGCCGTGATCTCGGGACCGATGCCGTCGCCGGGCAGGAGCGTGATCTTGTAGTTCGACTGGGGTGAGCTCACCGCCATCCGCGGCGCGGCGCGCGCCGACCGGGCGCTCGGCGCCACGAGGGCGCCGGCGGTGGCCGCGAAGGTTGCAAGAAGCGCGCGCAACATCATCGTGCAAGGCGGATTGATGATCGACGACTGATCGACGACGTAGGAGGCTGCGTTCACGCAGTTGAACGCCGTCGACAAGTCCGTCGAAGCCTCGTCGACGCCGTCCGCCGCCACAGTTCCGGCGCAGCAGCCCTCGTCGCCGCCGCCCCCCGCCCCCCCACAACCACGCCTAGCGAACCGCGGGACCCGGATCTTAAACGAGGCCCCTCGACGGTTGGGCGCGGATCGCGCGGCGTCGGCGCCGGCCGCGCGCGGGCGGCGCGCCCGAGGGCGCGCTACGGCGCGCGGAGGATGCGCTCGACGGCGGCCTTGGCGAGGTTGGCGAAGGGCTGGGACGAGGTCTTGACGCAGACCTTGCAGGCGTTGAGGCCCTGCTTGAAGGTGAGCTCGACGAGGAACGTGTGCGCGCCGCCGGCCGTCTTGATCGAGAAGTACGCGACCTCGGTGCCCGCGGGCTGGTTGGGCACGGCGCGCCGCGCGACGTAGTGCGCGTTGCGCGCGGAGAGCTTGGCGCTGGCGGCCTCGATGGACGCGCCCGTCGGGAGGTCGGGCACCGTCGACGACGTCTCGAGCGAGTCGTCGATGGCCTTCCAGTTGGCGATGAACGCGCCGCGGTCCATGGCGCCGTCGGGTGCCCAGAGCGCGTCGAAGTCGACGGGCGCGGCGCCGTAGAAGACGGCGCCCGTGTCCGCGTTCTTGAAGGCGATCTGGAGCGGCACGACGTGGGGCGGCGCGTTCGCCGCGGGGCCCTGGTACGGCGCGAGCATCGCGCCGACGCCCGCGGCGAGCGGCAGGCTCGCGGCGCCCTGGCCGCCGGGGAGCACGGGCGGGGCGAACTGGAGCGCCGGCGTGCCCTGGGGCGCGATGCCGAAGGGCGACTTGTTGCACTGGACCTGGAGCATGCGCAGCGGCTGCGGCGACCCGTTCTGCACCTCGACGTCGAAGCTCAGGCCGGCCGCGCCGGGGCCGACGGACGCCTTGAGGCCGACGCCGCCGCTCGCCGGGCCCGGCTGGACGAGCAGCACCTTGGGCCGCGCCACGGGCGCCGCGGGCGGCGTCGGCGCCGCCGGCGGCGCCGCGAACGCGTCGAGGACGCCGCCGCCGCCGAGGAGGTCGCCGCCGCCCAAAGCCGGCGCCGCGGGCGCGGCCGGCGGCGGCGCGGCGTCGAGGCCGAGGACGCCCATGTCGAGCAGGTCGATCTCGCCGGACCCCGCGCCGCCGCCGCCGCCGCCGCCGAGGATGCCGCCGGAGAGGTCGTCGTCGCCCGCGGGCGGCGGCTCGTCGCCGCCGCCGCCGCCGCCGTCCGCGTCGTCGAAGTCGTCGTAGGCCTCCTCCTCCTCGCCCTCCGCCGCGTCCTTGGCAGCGTCGCCGTCCAGCACGAAGGCCGCCGGGGGCTTGTGGTACACGGACGCGAGCGTCGCGAGCTTCGAGAGCAAATCTTCCAACGTGTCGTCGTCGAGCGCGTCCGTGTCGTCCTGGATCGCCGGCTTCTCGCCCAGCACGACGGCCTTGGCGCAGTCCGGGTTCGTGCTCAGGAGGCGCCAGTAGATGAAGCCCCGGTCCCGCAGGTCCGGGTTGTCGGACGTCGTCGTCGCCTTGTCCAGGGTCGACTGGACCATCTCCTGCGCCTTGCCCTCGTTGGGCTGCTTCAGGAAGAGCTTCACCGTCGCCGTCAGCAGCTGGAGCTGCACGGCGTGCTCCTCCTCGGCGAAGGACTCGAGGAACGTCTCCAGCAGCTCGTCCGCGTTCTCGATCTGGTCCGCGTACTCGCCGATGATCCAGATCATCGACGCCTTCGCGTCCGGCTCGTCCAGCGACTCCAAATTCTCGCAGAGCGTGCCGATGACGCTCTCGTAGCGGTTCGGGTACTTGCGGAAGATGTCCTTGACGACGACGACGGCCTCCATGACGACGTAGTTCACCTTCGTCTGGATCAGCTCGAGGAGCACGTTCACGCAGCGCTGCGCGGCCTTGTCGAGCTTGACGGCGCAGCGGCCGATGGCGCGCACGGCGCGGCGCACGAAGTCGATGTCGACCTCCTGGGCGTACTCCTTGAACTCCAGCAGCACCTGGTCCACGTTCTTCTCCGACACCAAACGAATCATGATCTCGAGCTTCTCCAGTTTGACGTAGATGGGGTCGTTGTACTTGCAGAAGAAGACCTTGATCTCGTTCTCGAGGATGCGCCGGTCCCGCTGGACGATCAGGTTGATGTTGCGCAGCGCGACGTAGCACATCTCGGGCTCGCCGTTGACGAGCGTCACGAGCGGCGGCGCGAGCTTCTTCCGGTAGCCCGCGCAGAGCTCGGACTCGACGTCCATGGCCGCGTACATGTACTGGAGGATGACCTTGACGGCGCTCATGACGACGGCGCTGTTCGCGTGCTGCAGCCGCGGGAGCACGCGCTCGACGATGTTCTCCGCGTCCTTGGCCTCCGCGGGCACGTACTTGGCCAGCGCGTCCAGGATGGACACCTGGCCCCACTCCGTGCACTCGTTCAGCGCCGCCAGCAGCTTCTGGAGCACGGACGTCGACATCTTCATGACGTCGTCGTCGTTCGACGCCTCGGAGATCTCCGTCAGCGCGGCGACGGCGTTCGCGACGACCGTCGGGTTCGGGTCCGCGACGAGGTCCCGCAGGGCGTCGACGAAGCCCCGGTCGACGACCAACTCGGGCTGGATGTCGTAGAGCTTCGCCACGCAGAGCGCCGCCGTCTTGCGCACGTAGGGGTCGCCGTCCTTGACGCACGCCGCCAAGGGCTCGCACAAATACTCCGTGATGCGCTCGACGCGGATGCAGCCCATGGTGCGGATCGCCAGGGCGCGCACGAGCGGGTTCGGGTCCGCGGCGTCCTTGACGAAGGTGTTGACCGCGAGGAGCGCCATGTCGGGGTGCGTCCGCGCGTAGTTGATGAGGTAGAGGTAGACGAGCTTCTTGAGCTCGATGTTGCCCGTCTGGATGCAGTTCAGCACGTCCGTGAAGAGCATGGACACGTCCTTGCCCACGGTCATGTTCGCGATGACCTTCTTCACGGCGTCGATCTTCTTGTCCCGCGACGCCTGCGTTCGTATCGAGATGCGGACCGGCGGCGCGCGCGCGCGCGCGGCTGTGTCACTTTTTAACGGACGGCGACCGGCTTGTGGCACGCAGGCGCGACGGCGGGCGCGCGCGGTCCCACGCGCGACGGTGCGACGATTTTCGACGCCGCAAACGCGCCGACTGGAGCTCGGTGCGCAGCTCCTGCGTCTCGCCCTTCTTGGTCGTCGAGAAGAAGCGCCCATCGCCGCCGCTCTTGTCCTTGTCCTTCCTGGAGGACATGGCGGGGCCTCAACCCGCCGCGAGGCCGACGGGTCGACGCTCAAAGACGACGCCGCGAGCACCTCGCGGCCGGCTGTGGCGGCGGCAATCGTCACCTAGCCAGGGCTAATCAAGGATTTCTGCACCATGCACGGCTCATGCACCTCAGCACCTGTGCGCGAAGCGTGCTTCTCGAAGATGGCAGCCCTCTCCGACGCCCCCTACGACCTCGTCGTCGTGGGCCGCGGGCTCGTCGGGAGCGCCGCGGCGCGCCACGCCGCCGAGGCCGGCCACCGCGTCGCGATCGTGGGCCCCACGGAGCAATCGCAGCCCGAGGTCGGCGTCTACGGCTGCCACAACGACGAGGGCCGCATCACCCGGCGCCTCGACGTGGACCCGACCTGGGCGGCGCTGGCGTCGCGGTCCATGGACCGCTACGCGGACATCGAGGCGCGGTCGGGCATCCGGTTCCACGACGCCGTGGGCTGCCTCGCGGTGGGCCGGGCCGGCGGGCCCTACCTCGCGGCCGTCGCCGCGACGGCCGCGTCGCGACGCCTGGAGCTCGAGGCCCTCGACGAGGACCAGCTGCGCGCCAAGTGGCCGAGGCTGCGCCTCGACTGCACGCTGCTCCAGGACTTCAAGGTCGACGGCGCGCCCGCGAGCGACGAGGGCGAGGGCCCGCGGCCGCGATACGCCGCGCTCTTCGAGAGCGGCGCGAAGACGGGCGCGGGCGTCGTGAGCCCGCGGCGCCTGCTCCTGGCGCAGGCGGCGCTCGGCGCACAGGCGGGCGTCGTCCACTACGACGCCGCCGCGGAGGCGACGGCGCGCGAGGACGGGCTCGTGAAGGTGAGGCTCTCGGACGGGCGCGCGGTGAGGGCCAAGACGTGCCTCGTCTGCACGAACGCCTTCACGAACTTCAAGCCGCTGCTCCCCCGGCGCGTGGCGCTGGAGCTGACGACGCAGACCGTGCGGCGCCGCGCGTTCGCGCCGGCGGACGCGGCCGCGGCGCTCGGCGACATGCCGGCGATCATCGTGAAAGGCGGCGCGGCCCCCTACGGCACGGCGTGGGCCCAGTTCGACAGCTGCTACGTGCTGCCGCCGCTCGACTACGGCGACGGCGGCCTGTCGATCAAGGTCGGCCACGGCGCGTTCTTCGAACGGGCGTTGAAGGACCGCGAGGCGGCGGCCAAGTGGTACGAGGACCGCTACGTCGAGGAGCGCCTCGACTCCTTCGCGCGCTGCGAGCTCGCGCTCGTCGCGAAGCGCGCGGTCCGCGACGCGCCCGCCACCGTCGGCGACGCGACGGACCGGTGCGTCATCCCGAAGACGCCGACGTCCCGCCCCTACGTCCACAAATTCGACGAATCCCTCGGCTGCTGCGTCGGCTGCAACGGCTACGCGGCGAAGAGCTCCGACGAGCTCGGGCGCCTCGCGCAGCGCATGATGCTGGGGGACGTACCCCCCGGCGACTGGGACGGCGGGGACATCCCCGCGGACGCGTTCGACGTCGTCTTCGCGGACGAGCCGCCCGCGGCGGGCGTGGCGGGGCTCGCGGTGTAAGGTCACCGGCGGTCATCGGTGATGCAGGCATGGGTGCTGCAAGGTCAGCGATGCCGCAGGCACGCCGCAGCGGCAAAAAGTCTCGGCGCGCGCAGCTCGAGCTCATTCCACGAGAGGCCGGCTCTCCACAAGGACTCGACCACTTGGCTCGCGCGCGCCCGTCGCATCGCCCGTCGACGCGCCGCGGCCGCTCACCACCGCTCGCCACCACCGCCGGCGGCCGCGCCGCTTCGCCGCGGCCGCGCGCGCCGCCGCACGCCATGGGGAACACCTGGGGCCGCAAGGTGCCGCTCAAGGAGGTGCTGCGGAAGAACAAGCGGGAGATCAACAAGGCCATGCGCGAGCTCGACCGCGAGCGCGCGAACCTCGAGAAGCAGGAGCAGAAGCTCATCGCGGACATCAAGAAGTACGCGGGCCAGGGGCAGATGGGGAGCGTGAAGATCATGGCCAAGGACCTCGTGCGCACGCGGACCTACATCACGAAATTCATCGAGCTCCGGAGCCACCTCGGCGCCGTGAGCCTCAAGCTCCAGACGGTGAAGTCGCAGGAGGCCATGGCGTCGGCCATGAAGTCCGTCACGCAGGCGATGATCAAGATGAACAAGACGGTGAACGTGCCCGCGGTGCAGAAGATCATGATGAACTTCCAGCTCGAGAACGAGCGCGCCGAGATGACCCAGGAGATGATGGGCGACATGCTCGACGACGCCATGGAGCAGGACGGCGACGAGGAGGAGGAGGAGAAGATCGTCGGCGCCGTCCTCGACGAGATCGGCATCTCCTTCGGCGACACGGTCCCCGCGGCGCCGACCCTCGCCCCGAACCAGCCCCAGGCCGCCGACGTCCCCGCCGCGCCCGTCGCCGTCGCCGACGCGGGCGGCGGCGGCGGCGGCGGCGCGGACGCGTCCACCGTCTCCGACCTCGAGGCCAGGCTCAACAACCTCCGAAAATAGGGCGCGGCGCGCGCCGGTCGCCGCCGCCTTAGCTCGGGCGCTTGTCTCCTGTGCCTCGGAGGGTGGGTTCGTGGGTCGCTTTGTCGTTGAAGGCAACTTGATCTGGGAGAGCAGACGATGGGCAGCCTCTCGATCCGGTAGCCTTAAAACGATGGTCGTCGTCGACCTGCCGGCGCTGCCCGACGAGCGCGGGCGGTGGGGCGCCGAGGGCGAGGACTCCTGGGGCGACGCCGTCGCCTGGCTCGCGCGGGAGCCGGGCGCCTTCCGGCCGCCCGGGCCGCCGCGCGTCGTCGCCTTCGTCGCGCACAACGGCCTCTGCAACCGGCTCGCGGGGCTCGGCGGCCTCTGGGCGCTCGCGGACCACTACGGCGCGGCCTTCGAGCTGCTCTGGGAGGGCGAGATCGCCTGCCAGGGCGCGTTCTCGGAGCTCTACGACGATGCCGACGGCCTCGCGGTCGTCGACGGCGCGCGCGTCCAGGAGCTGCGGGACGCGCCGGACTGCTGGGTCTTCGACACGAAGCGCGCGTCTCACTTCTGGACCGCGCCGTGGACCTTCCTGCTGTCCACGGAGGCCGGCGCGCCCGACTTTGCGAGTTTCGACGCGGCGGCGCGGCGCTGCCTCGGGCGCCTCGCGCCGTCCGCGGCCGTGCGCGGCGCCGTCAACGGGTTCCTGTCGCTGGGACCCTGGGGGCTCCTGGACCTGTCGCGGCGCACGGTCGGCGTCCACGTCCGGGGCACGGACCACGAGACGTTCCACGACGGGGCAGGAACAGGGTGATTCAAGTTCGCTTCAACATGAGTGTTCCGCGCGCAATCGTTCCAGAGAACGGATCCACGCTTCGAGGGCGCTCCGAGAGATAATCGTCCGTCCAAAAATTAGCCGAAACGAGCGGAAAATAACCGAGATAGAAGCCTCCAAAGTTGGGAATTTCGCACTCTTTTCCTGCCAGGTTCCACGACGGCTTCGCGGCCTACGCGTCGACGGTCGACCGCTTCGAGGCCGAGATCGGCGCGCTGCTGCGGGGCGCGGCGCCGGACCCCGGACACCCCGTCGTCTTCCTCGCCGCGGACGCGCGGGGGACCGTCGACCGCGTCCTGGCGACGTTCCGCGCCGCGGCGGACGACGGCCGCCTCGTCGTGCTCGACAAGCGCTTCGCGACGCCCCACGCCTGCCTCAAGGTCGTGCGCCACACGTCGTCCGTCGACGCGTTGGCCGACCTCTACCTCCTCGCGCGCTGCACCTCGATCCTCGGCACGTTCCAGTCGTCGTTCAGCGAGCTCGCGGCGGTCCTCGGCGGCGTGCCCGCGCGCTGCCCCGGGCTGCCCCCGCGGCTCCGCGCGTCGCTGAATCTGTACGCCGCCGTGCGAGCGACGGCGGCGGTCGCCGCGCCCGCGACGGCGGCGGTCGCCGCGCCCGCGACGGCGGCGGTCGCCGCGCCCGCGACGGCGGCGGTCGCCGTGCACGACGGGCCCGCGCGGCCCGAGCTCGCGGGCGAGGCGCCGCGGCCGCCGACGGTCATCGCGCCCTGCGCGGCGCTCCCGAAGCTGCCGCGCGACGGCGGCGGCCGCTTCCGCGTCCGCGGGGCCAAGGGCGCGCTCGTCCGCGACCACGTCGAACAGACGGGCGCGCTCGTCGGCGTGCTCCGGCCCGGCGAGGACGTCGTCGCGGTCCGCGAGGCGACGAGCTCCGAGGGCGTCGACCGCCTCTGGGTCGCGGGCCGCGGCTGGGTCTCCGCGCGCGTCCTCGAGCCGCGGCGCGACGCGAAGGGCGACCACGCGGCGGCGCTCGCGGCCTACCAGGCCGAGCGGCACGCGCGCTACACGGCGGACCACGCGCGGTGGAACGCGGAGCTCCTCGCCCTCGTCGCGACGGGCGCCGTCAAGCTCGAGGGGAACCGCGTCCAGATCGTCCAGGCCGAGGCGTAAAAATTCGGGGTTGAAGTTTTTCGTGAACTTCACGGTGCTGTTGGTTGTAGTAAGTGTTGTAGTCGAGGTCGCAATCTGGGGCTGCATCGCGGTCGGATCCGATCGGCGGAGCAGCGTGCATACAATGTCGGGCGCCGGCGGCGGATTCGCCGGCACGACGGACGGATCATTCTTCAAAGCGCCGGGCTGGGTTGACTTGTCGAAGCGGCCGGGCGAATCGAAGCAGGTGCCGCCGACCTGGCGCGCCTGGGCCGCCAACGTCGCACGCTGCGCGCATGTGTTCTACAGCCCAAACTTCGTCTGGCTCTCCATCGCCGCGGTCGTGTGGTGCGCGTGCCCGTACGACCTCGCCGCGGCGAGCGAGTGGCGGCGCGGCTGGATGCTTCGGCGTTTGGCCGTCAACTTCGTCACGACGTTTGGCTACGTGGGTTTCTGGCACGCGGCGCTCTACGTCTGGGGGTGCAGCGACCGCAAATTTATGCCCAACGTCTTCCCGGACGCCTCTCGAATGCTCCACAACGTGTGGTACAGCGTCCTCGCGGTGGTCCAGTGGACGGCCTGGGAATGCGTCTACATGCGCGGCGCGGCGCGGGGGACGCTGCCGACCCACGCGCTGGATAGCTCCGGCGCATACGTGCGGCTCGCGCTCTGGATCGTCGCGATCCCGCTCTACCGGGGCGCCCACTTCTACTTCGCGCATCGCCTGATCCACGTGAAGCCGCTCTACAAGTTCGTCCACTCGCTCCACCACCGCAACATCGACATCGAGCCCTTCGCCGGTCTATGCATGCATCCCGTCGAACATCTTTTTTATTTCTCCTGCGTCGGCCCGTCGCTCTACTGCCGCGCGCATCCGTTCGTCTTCTGGTGGAACGGCGTGCACCTGCTGCTGTCGCCCGCGGCGTCGCACAGCGGCTGGGAGGACCACCTGCAGTCGGACCAGTTCCACATGCTGCACCACCGAAGATTCGAATGCAACTACGGCAGCGCGTCGTTCCCGCTGGACCACCTCTTCGGCACGTTCCGCGACTGCCTCCACGGCTCGTCGAAGACGTACCGGGGCGCGGGCGACGCGGCCGCCAAGGCCGCGCCGGCGAAGGACGGCACGGTGGCGCGGGCGGCGGAGGACGCGACGTACCCGCCGATGCCGAAGAGCCTCAGGGGCTTCTACGGGTATATGATCTTCGTCGCGGTCCTCTTCCTCGGCGCCGCGCGCGAGGCCGCCGCCCCGCGGCCGCTCCACCGCGCGCGCGCCGCCGCCGCGGCCCTCGCCTTCGGGCCCGTCGTCGCCGCGGTCATCCTCCTACGGCTCGTCGGGGACCGGAGCGACCTCCGCTGGCCCTTCCACCGCGAGGCCGCGCCGACGCTCGGCCTCCACCTCGGCGTCGGATTGCTCATCGGCGTCGTTCCGGTCTACCACGCGATGCTCTCCATCCACGCGTAGGTCTGAACTGGTCGTTCTTAACTGCCAGCGCCGTCGCTCTGGGCCTCGTTGAAGGCCTCGAGGATGTCGCGGATGGCGGCCTCCGCCGCCGCGTCCGGCGGGCCCGGCGGCCGGCGCGGGGCGTCCCAGGGCGGCTGGTTCGGCGGCGGCCGGCCCTCGAGCTTCGCCTTGGCCCGTTCCGCCGCCTCGTGCGCGAGGAACGCGTCGTACGTCCGCTCCACCTTCGCCTTGCGGTTCTCCTCGCTGTAGGCCGGGTCCGTCGGCAGGGGCTCGTCGGGCGCCGCGAGCAGCGCGGCGACCTCGCCGCGCGCCTTCGCCGCCTTCGCCCGCATCAGCCGCGCGGCCTCGACGCGCTGCGCGGTCTCGTTCCGCAGGTGCCGCAGGAGCTCTTCCCGGGCCTGCGAGACGCGCAGCGTCCCGGCGAGCTTCTGCATGGCGGCGAACTTCTCGTCGAGCTCGCCCATGAGCTTCGAGACGTCGCCGTTGTCGCTCTCGCCGTCCTCGGCGACGAGGCGCATGACACCGCAGAACTGGAGCACGGCCGCGCGGTTGAGCGCCTTGATCTCGCCGCAGAGCTCCGCGGGCGG
Organism: Aureococcus anophagefferens; assembly: GCF_000186865.1. NCBI lineage: Eukaryota > Pelagophyceae > Pelagomonadales > Pelagomonadaceae > Aureococcus > Aureococcus anophagefferens. The sequence continues at coordinate 1,725,551 of NW_008705561.1, forward strand.
CCGCGCGTCCCAGAAGGCCTCGTCGAAGTCCGGCGACCCGAAGGACCGCAGGTTCGCGTTCGTCGGCGGCGGCGGCGGCACGAGGTCGTCGCGGTCGAACCACGCCGGCGGCGGCGGCAGCTCCATGGCGGCGCGGTCGTTTGCGTGCGCGGCGAGCGCTGCTGCGGCGCGCAGACGTGCGCGCGTTGCGCAGCGAGATCTGCGAGCGCTGCGGTCGTTCACAGGCGTGCGCGCGTTGCGCGGCGATCGCTGCGGCGGTGCGCGCGGCGCGCGACGACGCGATCGGCGGCTCGGCGGCCGACTCTCGTCGCTCTCCGGCGCCGCGCCGCCGCCTGTCCGCGCCGTCGACGCGCTGCTGCCCGTGCGACCCGCGAGGGGCGCATCGGGAGCAGCGGGAGCTTTGTCGCCGCCATGGTCAAACAGCGCGTGTCGGTACGTCGCCGCGCGCGCGCGGTTTCGCCGCCACACCCCGCCCCCGCCGCCGCACCGCCCGACCCGCACCGCGCGCGCAGTACTTTTACGACACGGACGTGGGCCACTTCTACTACGGGCCGGGCCACCCGATGAAGCCGCACCGCTTGAAGCTGACGCACCACCTCATCCTGTCGAGCGGTTTGTACCGGAAGCTCGATGTCTACCGGCCGCACCTCGCGTCGGCGGCGGAGATGACGCGGTTCCACAGCGACGACTACGTCGCCTTCCTCCAGCGCGTGTCGCCGGACAACGTCGGGGACCCCCGCGTCCCGTGGGTGCGTGTTTCGCGCGTCGAAAAACGTCAACTCGTAGGTGCGGCCGTTCGTGACGCAGATGACGCGGTTCAACGTCGGCGAGTGCACGGACTGCCCCGTCTACGACGGCCTCTTCGAGTTCCAGCAGATCGCGTCCGGCGCGTCCATCGACGGCGCCGTGAAGCTGAACCACGGGGCCACGGACATCGCGATCAACTGGTCCGGCGGTTTACATCACGCCAAAAAGTCCGAGGCGTCGGGCTTCTGCTACATCAACGACATCGTGCTGGCGATCCTGGAGCTATTGAAGTACCACGCGCGCGTGCTCTACATCGACATCGACATCCACCACGGCGACGGCGTCGAGGAGGCCTTCTACTGCACGGACCGCGTCATGACGTGCAGCTTCCACAAGTACGGCGACTTCTTCCCCGGCACGGGCAACGTCGCGGACGTCGGCGCGAAGAAGGGCAAGTACTATTCCGTGAACTTCCCCCTCAAGGAGGGCATGGAGGACGTGAGCTACGGCCAGGTCTTCAAGCCCGTGATCCAGAAGATCATGGACGTCTACCGGCCGACGGCCGTCGTGCTCCAGTGCGGCGCGGACTCCCTGACGGGCGACCGGCTGGGCTGCTTCAACCTGACGCTCGAGGGCCACGGCGACTGCGTGCGCTTCGTCAAGGGCTTCGGCGTGCCGCTGCTCGTGCTCGGCGGCGGGGGCTACACGATCCGGAATGTCGCGCGGTGCTGGGCCTACGAGACGTCCGTGCTCCTGGACACGCCCGTCGGCGAGGACATCCCCTACAACGACTACTTCGAGTACTACTCGCCGGACTTCAAGCTCCACCTCACGAAGAACCCGAACCTCGAGAACGCGAACACGCGCGAGAGCCTCGCGGCGACGCGCGACGAGCTCCTCGAGATGCTCAACGGCCTCAAGGGCGCGCCGTCGCTCCAGATCCACGACGTGCCGCCGGACTGGAACTCGAAGCTCCGCGAGGTCGACGACAGCGCCCAGGACCCGGACGCCAAGCCGCCGGCGCTGGACCTGAAGACGGGCGCGATCAAGCGCGAGCACCCGGCGGAGTTCGCGCCGCGGCCCGATGCGCCGCCGCCGCCGGCGCCCATGGACATCTAGCTCTCGTCGCACGAAACCACCCCGCTCCTATCCCCCGTCGCCGAGGAGCCGCCGCCCGAGGCGCCTCCGCCATCCCCCAAGCCCGCGTAATCGCCCTGTGACATCGTCGGAGACGGCGGAAGTAAAAGTGGAAGTAATCGTCGGCGTGGCCGCCGACGCGGGCCAACAGCACTTGCTGGCAAGTCCAACAGCGCAAACAGCACCGTGATTGCGGCTCCAGAGAGAGAGAGAGAAAGTCGATCGACAAGGGCGCGGACTCGGTCGGTCGCGGCGACATACACTCTTTGCCGCCCACGTCCGGGCGAGACGCGTGACGCCGCCGCGGCAACTGGGGGACCGAGCGCTGCCATCATGTCGGCGTCGAGTGGCCAGTCGCGTCGCGTGGCGTGCGAAGCGGCGTCCGATTGGAGTTGCACCGGCGAGGGGCAGGCCCCTGGCTGGGGAACGCGCGCGCCCGGTCCCCGCGCCGCGCCGCGATGCGAAAAAGGGCCGCCGCGCCCGCCGCGGACGACCCCCGCCGCGGTCGCAACGCCCCGACGCCGGCCGAGCGCGCGCGCGCGCGTCGCGCGGCGGAACACCCCGGACCCGCGATCTGACCCGAACGCGCGCGCAGGTACTTCTACGACGCGGAGATCGGGAACTTCCACTACGGCCAGGGCCACCCCATGAAGCCCCACCGCGTGCGCATGACGCACAACCTCGTCGTGAACTACGGCCTGTACCGGATGATGGAGGTCTTCCGGCCGAAGCCCGTGAACGCGGCGCTGATGACGCGGTTCCACAGCGACGACTACATCAACTTCCTGCGCATCATCACGCCGGACAACATGCACGAGTACCTACGCCAGCTGCAGCGCTTCAACGTCGGCGAGGACTGCCCCGTCTTCGACGGGCTCTTCGAGTTCTGCCAGCTCTACACGTCCGGGTCCATCGGCGGCGCGGTGCGGCTCAACCAGCAGTGGAGCGACGTCGTCATCAACTGGGCCGGCGGCCTGCACCACGCGAAGAAGTCGGAGGCGTCGGGCTTCTGCTACGTCAACGACTGCGTGCTCGGGATCCTGGAATTGCTCAAGCGGCACCAGCGCGTGCTCTACATCGACATCGACATCCACCACGGCGACGGCGTCGAGGAGGCCTTCTACACGACGAACCGCGTCATGACCGTGTCCTTCCACAAGTTCGGCGAGTACTTCCCGGGAACGGGCGACGCGCACGACGTCGGCTACGACGAGGGCAAGAACTACGCGATCAACTTCCCGCTCCACGACGGCATGGACGACGCGAGTTTCAAGTCCATCTTCGAGCCCATCATCGGCAAGATCATGGAGGTCTTCGCGCCGGGGGCCGTGGTGCTCCAGTGCGGCGCCGACTCCCTCTCCGGGGACCGCCTGGGCTGCTTCAACCTGAGCCTCAAGGGCCACGCGGACTGCGTCAAGTACGTCATGACGTTCGGCGTGCCCATGCTCGTGCTCGGCGGCGGCGGCTACACGCTGCGCAACGTGCCCCGCGTCTGGACCTACGAGACGTCCGTGCTCCTCGGCACGGAGGTCAAGGACGTGCTGCCCTACAACGACTACTTCGAGTACTACGGCCCGGACTACCGGCTCCACATGCCCGTGTCCAACATGGAGAACTTGAACTCGACGGAGTACCTGGAACACATCAAGACCCAGCTCTTCGGCGTGCTCAAGGACGTCGAGGCCGTGCCGGGCGTCCAGATCAAGTCGCAGGCCGACGACATGGACACGTCCGGCGACGGCGGCGCCGCGCCCGCCGCCGCGCCCGTCGCCGCCGCGCTCGCGGCGGCCCAGCCCGACGACGTCTCCAAGGCCGAGGAGAACGACAACAACCCGGACGCCAAGGGCACGTCGGACAACCGCGAGCACCCCGCGGAGTTCTTCCCCACGCCGGGGCCCGACGCGCCCCCGCCCGCGCCCTGAAGCGGACGCGGCCGCGCGCGCGGACCGGAAGCGAGCACCAAGCCAGAAAAAAACAGACCTCCCACCGGATACAGCCCCTCCGTCGTCTGGTCTCGGTGTGTGGGGCACGGGGAGACGGGTGCGGACCCTGGTGCGGACGCCGACTTGGACGCCGGCCGTCGCCGGCGCGCGGCGTCCACCGATATCGATCGATCGTCTCCGACGGAGATCTCGAGCACAGCGAGGCCACCACACGCGCTGTCCGGCAGCGAGGCCGCCAGAGCGCCATGGCCTTCTCGCCGAACGGCGTCTGCATGCCGTCGACGCCGGAGCCGGAGGCGCCGGCGCCGGCGCCGGAGCCGGAGAAGCACGGCCCCCACGAGGAGATGGACCCCGCCGGCGGCCTCCTCAAGTTCTTCACGCACCCGGAGGTGGGCCCCGTGGAGCGGTGCCTGCAGGATCCCATGCTGCGCCAGCACGTCACCGACGCCAACTTCTGCAAGCGCCTGCGGGACATCCGGTCCAAGGCGTTGGTCGCGAAGACGCCGGAGGAGATCTCCGCGCTGACGCGGACCATGCTCAACGACCCGCGGCTCACGCAGTGCTCCATGGCCGGCGCGGGCATGACCCTGACCGTCGAGGAGTCGGACCTGCAGAAGGCCGAGCGCCTCGGCGACATCGCGAAGCGGTCGCCGCTGCTCCTCGAGGACATGGTCGCCGCGGAGAAGTGCGAGGACCGCGAGGCGGCCAAGGCCGCCGGCAACGACAAGTTCGCCGCCAAGGACTACGCGGGCGCGTTAGCCTACTGGACGCGGTCGCTGCGCTTCAACCGGGACCAGGGCATCGTCGAGGACGTCGACTTCTCCGGCGCGATCTACTGCAACATGGCCATGGCGCTGCTCAAGTTGAACTTCGCGACGCGCGCGGAGCAGGCGGCGTCGCGGGCCATCAAGCACTGCGACTTCGCCTACGCGCGCATGCTCGAGGCGCGCGACGAGATGCGCAAGGCCGTCGAGAACGGCGACCTCGAGGCCGTCGACGAGACGCACCCCATGCTGCGCCTCAAGCTCCTCGACGGCGCGACGCGGCGCAAGGCCCTGTACCGCCGGGCCCTCGCGCGCGAGCTGCTCCACCAGCACGCCAAGGCCTACGCGGACATCAAGGACGCGCGGCGCCGCGCGGACGACGACGACGCGCCGCCCGCGGAGAAGCAGACGCTCCGCCGCGAGCTGCTGCGCTTCGACAAGCTCAAGAAGTTCGAGGAGAAGGAGCTCAAGGAGCGCGCGAAGCGCAAGGCCGAGGAGGCGTCCATCGCCGCGAAGCGCGCGGGCGGCGAGAAGTTGGGGGACGCGAAGCCGAAGCCCAAGGGCGGCCCCGCGACGCCCGGCGCGTCCGTGGGCTACCTCGAGGAGAAGGACCACAGCCGCTGGGCGATGACGCGCGCGGCGCAGCTCCTGGAGGACGTCGAGGTCGACCTGGGCCGCGGCGCGTCCGTCCGCGTCGGCGAGGCCCTGAAGCGGCAGTCCGCCGTGTCCGCGTCCGTCACGGTCAAGAAGGGCAAGCGCGCGCTCTACTACGACATCGACGTCCACGCGACGTGGATCGCCGAGCCGCCCCAGGACTTCGACCTGTCGCCCGACGACTCGGTCAAGGCGAGGGACCGGCCGCGGTCGCTCGAGGGCACCGTCCGGCTCTACAACGTGAGCCACGAGACCACGTACGAGCCGGGCGCGGACACGAACGTCGCCTACATGTACCAGCTCGGCTACAAAGGCATCGACCCCAAGTGGTTCGACGGCAACCAGGCCACGGCCGACGCGCCGCCCTGGGCCGCGCTCCTCATCAACGGCGCGCACGAGCTCTACGAGGCCACGGCCAAGGCCGTCGACGCGCTCATCGGCGAGCTCAAGCAGAAGTAGGCAGTTTTTTTAATACAAGTAGGGCAGGTGTGATTCACAGGGTCGTCCGCGAGTGGTCGAGGAACTCGGCGATCATCGCCTTCATCGCGTGGTTCGGGATCAGGTCGGGCGTGCGCAACCGCTCGTTCGTGACCGGCGACGTCTTCGCGCGCTCGAGCCACTGCTGGATGGCGCAGCGCTCGTACGTGTGACCGTCGCAAGCGATCACGGGCTGCTTCATCAATTCGAGTGTCAGCGGGCACGTCAGCCGCTCGGGGACCTCGTCCCGCCGGATCCGCAGGCGCTCGAGCTCCGCGCGGTGGTCCGCGAGCTCGGCCTCGAGGGCGGCCTGGTGCCGCGCGGCGTCGTCCATGACCTCGTCGACGGCGAGCTTCGAGTGGGCCATGCGCGCCGCGTGGATCGCCGAAAACTCGGGCTCGGGCGCCGGGGGCTCCGCGGCGGGCGCCGAAAACTCGGGCTCGGGCGCCGGGGGCTCCGGCTCCTGCGCGGGCTCGGGCACCGGGGGCTCCGGCTCCGGCGCGGGCTCGGGCGCTGGGGACTCCGGCTCCGGCTCGGGCTCCGCCCCGGGCTCGGGCACCGGCGGGGCGGCGCCCGGCGGCGGGCCCGCGGCCGCGCGCGCGGGCGCGGCGCCCTTGGCGCCGGCGGCGCGGGGTTTGTCGAGCTTCGTGACGTCGACGGCCTTGACGCGGTCCTTGTAGGGCGCGACGCCGTACTCGACGAGGTCGCCCTCGCTGATGACCGCGCCCTCGCGGATGTCGTTGGCGTGTACGAAGATGTCGGAGCCGCCGGCCTCGTCGGGCTTGATGAAGCCGTACTTCTTCATGGGAACGTACGATTGGCACACGCCCGTGCGGCGCGCGTCGCCCGCGTCGGCGACCGGGGGCGCCGGGGCCGCGGCGACGGGCGCCGCGGCGGGCGCCGGCGGGGCCGCCGGCGGGGCCGGCGCGGGCTCGGGCTCCGACGCGGGCTCCGCCGCGGGCTCGGGCGCCGAGGGCTCCGGCGCGGGCGCGGCCTCGGCCTCGGGCTCGAGCACGGGCTCCGTCGTCTCCGGCTCGGGCTCCGAGTCGGGTTCCGGCTCGGGCTCGGGCTCGGAGGCCTCGGACACCGCGCGCGTGGCCTCGACGATGGACGCGGCCACGGTGACGGGGATGCCCATCTCCTCGACGAGGTCCTCGACCGTCATCAGCGGCAGCGCGTCCGCGTCGATCAGGTGCTCCGCGAACGTCGCCTCGAACGACGAGAGGCCGAGCGACGCGAGCAGCGCGCGGACCGTGGGGTCGACCTCCTCGGCGCCCTCGGACTCCTCGGCGCGGGCGGCCTCGGTGCGGGTCGGCGGGGCGGGCTCGGGCTCGGAGGCCTCGGGCGCGACTTTGACCTTCCGCGGCCGCGGCCGCCGGGCGGCGCGGGCGCCCCGGCGGGCCGCGCCGCGGTCGCCCCTGTCCCGCGCCGGGGCGGGCGCGTCGCCCTTCAGCAGATCGCGTTCCGCCCTCGCGGCCCGCGCCTCGGCCCACTCGTCGCCCCACCTCCACAGCGCGACCTGGCACGATCCGCCAACGACGAGGACGAAGCTGATGAGCGCGCCGTAGCCAGCCACGAAGCCGGCGACCACCAGCAAGGGCGTGAACAGGACGGTCGCGACCAGGTAGAAGTGGCCGATGCTGACGAAGGCGAAGGCGATGATCCCAAACAGGACGACGATAACGAAGTGCGCGACGTATTCGACGAGAATGTTTCCCGAGAGGTGTCGAACGTCGCCGGGAACGGGCTCGGTGGCCGGACGGGGCCTCGTCGTCTCCTTGGGCGGGACGGGCTTGGCGGCCCGACGGCGCCTCTTCGTCTCCTTGCGCGGGAGGTTCATGCCGGCCGCTTCGTGCAGGATGTCCAGGACGTCCTTGGCGACTTTCTTGCGCGTGACCGAGAGGTCGTGAACGTCGCGGGGGACGACCTCAGCGCCGTTTTGGAGGAGCATCTTCACGGAGTCGGTGTGGTTGTTCATCGCGGCCAGCATCAGCGCGGTGAACCTTTTTTCGGTGCGTCGCCAAAGGGTCGCACCTCGTTGGACGAGCGTGAGGGCGACGTCCGTGTAGCCGTACCAGGCGGCGACGTGGAGCGGCGAAAGGCCGGGGTTGTTCACGTCCGCGCCGTTGTCGAGCGCGCGCCGCGCTTGCGGCTCGGAGCCCAGGACGCAGGCCATGTACAGGAGTGCGACCGCCTGATCGTCGATGGCTCCGTCGGCTCCGCCTGGGAGAGCGTAGCCCACCGGTCCCTGGCCCATGATGACTTCCAGAGATTCGATCACCGCTTTCCGCTCTTCGTAGGGGAGCGAAGGTCGACCGATGTGTGTGTATTGCGAAGCCGCCATGTGGGGCGTCACGAGCAGCGCCGCGACGCACACGCGAAGGAGATGGGCCATCCGCGGGGGTACACGCCCGGTTTGTTCGACGGAGTTCGCCATCGTCGTCCGCTTCCGCGACCCGCGTCTGCATCGTGCACACTCGCAAGCCTGGGCTAAGCCGAGCCAAAAAGGACTCCAAAACAACGCTCCTAGCCCTACCCGCCCGGCCCCTTGGCGATGATCTTCGCGAAGTCCGCCGAGGACAACTCGCCCTTCTCGTGCTGCTTCGTCGCCCGGTCGAGCTCGTCGACGTAGGGCCGGAAGCTGGCCGCGAACTTCGCGGCGTCCGGGTCGTCCGGGTCGTACGTCGGCAGCTCGAAGGGCGGCGCCTCCGGCGGCTCCTCCGGCGGCGGCGCGTAGGCGGGCTTGTCGCCCTTGAAGAGGTTCGCCGCCTTGAACTGGACCCTGTCCGCGCGGCGGCGCTTCGCGGCGGCGTCGCGCGCGGCTCGCCGCTGGACGGCGGCGTCGCGCGCGAGCGCCTTCGCGGCCGCGTCGGCCGGGTCCCGCGCGAGCGCCGCGGCGGCGCCGGCGTCGGCGGCGTCGAGGTCCGCGAGCGCCGCGGCGGCGTCGCCGAGGCGCGTCCGCGCGGCCGCGCGGCGGACGCGCGCCTTGACGGCCAACAGCGCCGCGCGCGCGTCGACGAAACCCTCCTCCGGCGCGGCGTCGTCGTCGCTGTCCGGGTCGTGGGCGAGACTCAGCGTGCCCAGGCACTCGACGGCCGCCGTGAGCGCGCGGACCTCGTCCTTGCCGCCGCCGGGCCGCTTGCCCGCGGCGAGGCCGACGTTCAGCAGCAACCTCGCGAGCAACTCGGCCGCGGACCGCCGCGCGTCGCCGTCGTCCTCGTCGACGAGGCGCCGCTGGGCCGCGCGCGCCCCCCGGGACCACGCGGCCTCGGCGAGGCGCCAGCGGCCGCGCGCCGCGAGCTCCGCGCCGTACGTTTTGGCCGCCGCGGGGTCCTCGGGTCGCGCCTCCCGGCGTCGAGGCGCAGCGCGGCCCGGAGCCAGACGCGCGCCGGCGGGCCCGCGCGCGGCGCCGCGAGGAGCGCCGCCGCGTCGTCGACGCCGCCGCTCGCCTCGGCCTCGGGGGGCGGGGCCGCGGGAGTGTTCGGGTCGTTCGCGTAATCTCCGAACGCCGTGGCGACGGACGCCTCGCCGACGCGCATGGCGAGCAGCGCCGTCTCCAGACCCTCGGCGACGTCGCCGCGGCCGAGCACGAGGGATCGCGTGTCCGCGCCGTCGAGCGCCGCGAAGAGCGCGTCGTCGTCGCGCGCGTCCGCGGCGCCGACGACGACGATTTTCGCCTCGACGGCGTCGCCGAAGGCGGGCTTCGCGCCGTTGCGCTTCGGCGCCGCGAAGCGCTTCGCGTTGACCTCGCCCGCCGCGGGCCAGGGGCCGTCCGGCCGCGGCGCGAGCTTCCGCTCCACGCGCACGCAATGGAGGCACGCGTCGACCGCTAAACCGTCGGCCGCGTCGACCTCGCAGCGCTCGCCGCGGCGCATGTGCAGCAGCTCTTGCCGCAGCGCGGCCTTCCAGGGCTCGTCGCCGGCCTCGGCGTCGCCCGCGACGACGACGGCGCGCCGCCCGCCGACCTCGCTCGCGCCGCCGCCGGCCGGTTTGGCGACGAAGCTCACGACGGCCTCCGCGCCCGCGCGCGGCCGCACGGAGGGGCCCAGGCCCCGGTGCTTGGGCTGCATGAGCGTGCGCGTCCGCGTCGCCTCGAAGGCCTCGATGTCCTCCCAGACCGTGCGCCGCCGCTCGACGCTGCTCCGCGTGTAGGCGCGCTGCGTGTCCAGGGGCGCGTAGCACTCGTCCTCCGACTCGCCGGGTTCCGGCTCCTCGCCGTAGTACATGGGCATCGTCTACGTCGCGAGACGTGCGGCGACGGCCACCGGTGTGCTCACTGGCTCGGTCGCGCGCCGCCGCCGGCCGCGGCTGCAGCCTAACGAGAGGTTTTGCCCGATTTTTTTGTTGCTGTGCATCTAGTCCATGTTGCCCCATACACCCGTAGAATCAAGGCTCAAATTAGATCGCCAGCTTGACCTTCGTCAGGCGCTCGGAGGCGGCCCAGAGCTTGGCGGCGAGGTCCGCGTCGCCCGTCGCCGGCCCCGGCTTCGCCGGCTTCATGGAGTCGAAGTAGAGGCCGCCGTCCGCCGCGAGGTTCGGGCTCGCCGCGAGGTAGACCTGCGTGTTCGCGCCGAGCGGGATGGGGAGCACGAAGTTCGAGAGCCCCACCATGAGCTGCTTCTGGAACCCGTTCATGGTGGCGTAGGTGTCCGCGAGCGCGACGCCCGCCTCGGCCTTTTCGGTGCCGGAGATGAGGTAGCGCGCCAAATCCGTCTGCACCGCGCCGGGGTGGAGCGACACGGCGCTGCCCTTGAGCCCCTTGGCCTCGAAGCGGCGCTGGAGCTCGTCGGCGAAGAGGACGTTGAAGGCCTTGGAGAGGCAGTAGTTGCCCCACTGGCTGTACTCCTTCGGGTCGAGGTCGTCGGCGATGGCCTTGCCGATCGCGTCCTTGCTCGCCCCGAAGTTCGCCGAGCTGCTCACGGCGATGACGCGGAAGGTCGGCGCCTTCTCCAGCAGCGGCATCATCGCCGCCGTGAGCGCGAAGTGGCCCAGGTGGTTGACGCCGATCTGCCGCTCGAAGCCGTCGCGCGTCGACAGCTTGTCGGGGATGGCCATGACGCCCGCGTTCTCCATGAGCACGTCGACCTTCGTGACGTCCTTGGGCAGGCGCGCCGGGAACGACGACACGCTCTTCAGGTCGCCGAGGTCGAGCTCGACCGCGCGGATCGTCTTGCCGGTCCGCCGCGCGACCTCGTCGACGGCGTACGCGGCCTTGCCGGCCGTCCGCGCCGTCGCGACGACGTCCGCGCCGGCCTCGGCGAGGCGCGCCGCGGACTCGAGGCCCAGGCCCGTGTTGGCGCCCGTGATGACGATCGTGCGGCCCCGGAGGCTCGCCGCGGGCGGCGCGAAGACCTCCGCCGGCGCGGCGCCGGCCGGCGGCGCCGCGACGAGCGGCGCGACGCCGGCGGCGGCGAGGTTGCGCAGCGCGGCGCGGCGCGGCACGCGCAGGGCGCCGGCCGAGCCGCAGAGCAGCAACGGCAGCAGCATCGAGCGGGCTGAAGTAGAAGCGCGAGCCATCACGCGATCTGAGCTGTCGGAGAGCTCCGAGTCAAGTTCAGTGCAAGTTGAACTTCTAAGGTGAACATTTTTACGCATAATCTTCCGAGTCCTCCGCGTAGGACTGGGCCGTGAAGCCCGGCGTCATGGAGGAGCCGGCGGTGTAGGGCCCGGGCGTCATGGACGAGCCGGCGGTGTAGGGCCCGGGCGTCATGGACGAGCCGGCGGTGTACGCGGACGAGCCGGCCGCGTAGGCGGACGCCGTGTAGGCCGACGTGCCCGCCGTGTAGGGCCCGGGCGTCATGGCCGAGCCCGCCGTCGAGAGCATGCCCGGCGTGACGCCGGGCGTCATGAGCGACGCCAGGAGCGGATCCATGGGCTGGTCGTCGTCCTCGGACGCGAACGTCTCCTGGAGCGCGAGCTGGTCCCGGAGCAGGCGCTGCCAGGGGTGGAGCAGGTCGCCGTAGGACCGGCTCGAGTCGCGCTTCGGCTTGCGCTTGCCGCGCTTGTTTTTCCGGGGCTCGCGGCGCCGCGGCTCTTCGGAGACCGCGGCGGACGACGCGGCGGCCGTCGACGCGTCGTCGGCCGCGCGCGCGTCGGGCTCGAGGGCGCCGAGGAGCGCGCTGCCGAGCTTGCCCGTGGGCGTCATGGGCGGCAGGGGCCGCGCCGGCGGCGGCTCGTCGTAGTCGTCGCGCGGCGGCGTCGGCGGGAGGCCCTGCTCCTGGCGCGCCCAGCGCAGGAGCTGCTCCTGGCGCGTGTACTGCTCCTTGCCGCCCTCGACGAAGGCCTCCGTCTCCGCCCGGAGCTTGCTCGCGGCCCCCGGCAGGTTCTTGACGAAGACGGACCCGCGGACGTCGTCCGTCGCGACGCGCGGCAGCGGCCGACTCGCGCCCTTGAGCCGCGGCTCGCTCCGCGACGCCGCGAGCTGGCGGTCGCGGACCTTGGTCCGGGGCGTCGCCTTGGGCGCGCTCAGGAGCGCCAGCGTCTCCTTGCGCCGCTCGCGGCGCTCCGCGAGCCGCGCGCGCCGGCCCTCGTCGGGCGACAACGCGCGCGAGTCCTCGAGGCAGAGCAGCGCCGCGTCGTGGAGCTGCTTGCGCCGCCGCACGAGGTGGGGCGCGATCCAGCGCGCGCGCCGCTGGGCGAGCTCCGCGTAGGCCTCGTAGCAGTCGCCGCAGACGAGCACGTTGTCCCAGCGCCGGACCTTCGTGTCGTCGACCAGAGCCACGCGCCGCGCGTCGTTGATCTGCAGGATCGCGTGGGCGACGTCGACGTCGAGCTTCGACGCCCGCGCGTCCGGCGGCGTCTCGCCGAAGCTGAAGTCGCGCGCCTTGGCGATGGCGAAGCGCGGCGACGCGACGGCGACCAAATCGGCGCCGCCGCCGTCGCCGGGCGCGGGCAGGCGCTGCGCGGCGCGCCCCGGCGACGGCGCGCCGTCCGGGTCGCCGTCCTCGCCGTGGACGGCCAGCGTCAGGCGCCAGTAGGCCCGCGTGTTGCTGCCGTTGACGTCCAGCGGCACGAACCAGTCGAAGTGGCCCGCGGCGCCGTCGGCCGCGACGGCCAAAACCCGGTGCGACACGAGGAAGTCGTCCTCGATGATCTCCCGCTCGCCGTCCACGGCGTCGGGCACGAGGTGGAGGTCGATGCTGATCGTCTTCGGCGGCGGGCCCCGGCAGACCCAGGTGACGGCCAAGATCTGGCCCGGCGCGACGACGGTGTTCGCCTTGGGGAACGCGAGCCCCACGGACGGCGTCGTCCAGGCGACGTCGACGATGGCCCGGCAGCGCTTCCCCGGCGACCCGTCGCCCCGCGTCGCCCGCTCCGCGAGGCACCAGGCGACCAGGTTCTGCGGCCAGTAGTCGAGCGCGTCGCCCGTCGCGGCCTCGCGCGCCGCGGACTCGATGGCCGACCGCGCGAGCATCATGCGCCCGCTTTCTTTCGCCGGCTTCTTCTCCTCGTCGCCCTCGGCCGCGTCGTCGTCGTCGCGCTCCCTGTCGTCCTCCTCCTTCTCCTTGGCCGCGCGCCAGCCGCACAGACCGCCGGGGCACGCGTGGCAGTGGACCGCGGGCCCGAAGAGCACCTGGGACGGGCTCGCGTCGACGACGCTGCCGCCTCCCGCGTCGCTGTCGCCGGCGACGGAGCCCTTGGAGCGGTGCAGGGGCTGGAGGAACTCGACGTCGACCGCGCGCTCGAATTGCAGCGGCGGCGCGGGCAGCCGCGGCGCGTCGCCCGACGCGACGTACTCGTCCGTGGGCTCGGCGACGGCCGTCGACCGCCGCTCGTCCAGGGCCCAGACCGTCGTCAGGCTCCGCACGCGGACGCCCGCGCCCGCCTCGACCGCTCTCACTAAATGCCGCACCGCGACGTCCAAATGCTTCTTGACGACGCTGGACCGCAGGGGCGCGTAGCGCGTCTCGCCGCCCCGGTCCGCGTGGGCGCCGCGCTCGTGGGCGCGCTTCGACTCGATCAAGGCCTTGGTCTTGGGCGTGTCGTGGCGCCAGCTGTGCTGCACGCGGACGCCCGGCACGGACGCGACGACCGCGACGATGGTCGAGTCGTGCTGCACGGCCTCCCACTCCTCCGGCGCCGCGCTCAACGCCTTGAGCTCGCTGCCCTCGTAGAGCAGCAGCGCGACGCCCGCGGCCGCGCGCGCGTCGGGCGCCTCGTGGCGCCGCGGCGGCGCGGCGCCGACGCGCGCGCACCGCGCGCGGATCGCGTCGAAGGCGACGTTGCCCGGCGCCTTGCGCAGGAGCTTGCCCGTCAGCGCGTCGCTGAAGAGCCACTTCTTCGGCGCGCCGTGCTCGTAGAGCACCGCGTCCGACACGACGAAGCCGTCGAACTCGGGCAGCGTGCCGCCGCGCTCCTGCTTCTCCTGGTGGCCCCGGCGCCGCCGCGCCGTCCACAGGGCGCGCCAGACGGCGCAGGCCGCGTCGCTGCCCCGGTGGCCCGCGGCGACGGCCGCGAGGGACCGCGCGTGCGGGCTCGCGAAGGACCGGGCCTCGTTCGGCTCGTCGCGCGGCTCGCCGACGGCCGGCCGCCCCTGGCTCGGCCCGTCGCGGCCGTCCAGCGCCGCCTCGAGGGCCGCCTCGCGGACGCTCGGGGCCACGGCGCCGAGGCCCCGCTCCTTCTTCGCGCGCCGCTGGAGCCGCCGGTTCCACTGGACGCCGAGGTGGCCCTCCCGCAGGCCGAAGGCCGTGTTCCGCCGCTGGGCCGCGCAGAAGGGGCCGTGCGCCCGGCCGTCGCGCTCCGCGGCCTCGAAGATCTCGCGCTTCGCGCGGCCCGCGCGGCGGATCTGGCGCGACGCGAACGTCTGCGGGATGCCGTTCGCGGCCGTCGCGGGCGGCGTGTAGTTCTTCGGCGTGCCCGGCGGGAACTGGACCGTCTGCTTGCTCTTGTCCTCGAGGAGCGTGTGGATGGGCGTCTCCGTCTCCGCGTTCTGCGCGATGCGCGCCCGCTCCTGCCGCGTCTCGCGGTCGCGCATGCGGCTCTTGAACGTCGACCCCGCGAGGCCGCCGCCCTGCGGAGGCTTCGGCGGTTCCATCGCCGGCGCGGGCGGCGGCGCCTCCTCGGCGAAGCGCGCCTTCTTCACGGAGCTGCGCCGCCGCTCCTTCTTCTCGGCCTTGGCCTTCTCCGCGCCCATGGAACTGGCGCCCATGGACGCGACGTGCTGAAGGCGGCTCGACGGCTGCGCCGTGAGGCCGCCCATGGTGATGACGCCCATGGTGTTTGGAGTCTAGGCCTGGCCCGCGCCCACCATGCGCAGCCCCCGGTCGGCGCTGCCGGCCAGCACGAAGCTGTTGTCGGCTGCTCGATGGGTTCATCTCGAGGTCAACATCAGCCTCGACCGGCATGGACCTCTGATCCGCGCGCCTATCCTCGCCGTGGCTCGTCTGCGCGTCGCGCGCGTCCCTTCATCTAGTGCGTCGAGCCTTCGCGCTCCGATGCCCTCCTCGCTTCTCACGCTCGAGCTGGCTGTGCCCTTCCTCGTGCCGACGGGCGTGGCTCCAGTGGCCAGCGTGTGCCGCGCGCTCAGAGAGGCGGCGCTGAACAACGCGACCTGGACGGAGGTCTTCGCGCGGCGCTACCCGTGCCTCGCCAAGCTACCGGGCTTCGACAAGCCGGCGGACGCGCGCGGGCTCGTGAAGTCGCTGCTCGCGGCGGCGATGCCGCAACGGCCACGAATAACCCCTGCCCCACGCGATGCGCAAGGGCGGGCGGTGCCACTTCGCGGCGACGTGATGCTTGCCGTTCAGCTTTTGCGTCGTGCAAAATCGCGAGTGGCGCATGCGCCTCAATTCACACTTACTGCTCCAGTCCCAGAAAGCCTCTCCGAGGATGGTAGTATAGACTGGAGGTTCGAGATACCCTTTGAACCAACAGCTGTCGAAGAAAAAAATTCACTGCTCGATGACGCATTGGGCCTGCCTCATTCAATCACAGCGCGCATCAACGATGACGCCACGCGACCACCCATCACCGGGATCAAGGAGAAAATACTGAACAATTTCAACCGAAAGCTTAAGTTAGAGATGTTCGTCGTGTACGGTGATTTCATCCATCGGCTAGACGGTGATCATGCAGGCTGCAAAGATACAGACCACATGGACAATATCTTCCGCCAATTCTTCAGAATCCCCAATCTTAATCCGGTACCGGGAAGGGAGGGTGCCCCGGAGTTTCCTGTTGAAGTCGAGGTCAACGTCACAAGTGGCGGGCGCAATTCCCTCATTCGTTCAAGGCTTTGGCTGGGTCAATACGAAAACCATGATTGGGATGCGTCGTACGACAAAGACCAATCCTATGACCTCTTTTCTTGCAATTCCCTGATTGAGATCCATGCCTATTGGTCCAGACTAGAGCTTGGTATTACCAACATTGACGAAAGGCGTTTCGAAGAGGACGGCGGCGAGGATAGCTGGCACTGGTTCTGCCAGCTGCTCGCGGCGTCGCCGCCCGTCCGCTTCCCGCGCGCCACCAGCTAATAATTCCGCGCGGTCATGCGCGCCACGTTGCCGAAGCGGCCGCGCGCGTGGGCCTGGGCCTCGGCCCTCCGCCCCGCCGGCGCGGCCACCGACGGCCCGCCGCGGCGCCGCTTCGCGGACGGGCGGTTCGGGAGCGTGTAGGTGATGTTGAGGACGGGCTCGGCGAGGTCGTGGGTCGTGTGGCGGCGCGACGACAGGGGCACGGGCTTGCGCGCGGGCGCGCCCGTCGTCGCCGAGAGCAGCGGCGAGGGGTCGTCGTCGACGGCCTTGGCGACCTGCGTCCACCGCGCGGGCCGCGGCGGCGTCGCCGCCGTCGACAGCGACGACACGGAGCCGTCGTCGCCGCGGAGGCCCGCGAGGAGCGCGTCGAGCGTGTCGTCGGGCGCGGGCTCCTCCCGCTCCCGCCGCGACGTCGCGCCGAGGCCGAAGGCGTCCGCGCCGCGCGACACCGCGGGCTCCGCGA
The DNA here is from genome assembly GCF_000186865.1 of Aureococcus anophagefferens. NCBI lineage: Eukaryota > Pelagophyceae > Pelagomonadales > Pelagomonadaceae > Aureococcus > Aureococcus anophagefferens. Next base: position 1,742,211 of record NW_008705561.1, read on the forward strand.
GCAGGCGGTCGAGCTCGGAGCGCGGCGCCGGGTCGCCGACGTCCGCGGCGAAGGACACGGGGTTCCGCTGGCGCCGCGGCTTGCGGCGCCGCGGCGGGCCCGGCGTGAGCGTCGGCCGCGGCGGCTCCGCGGCGGGCCGCGTCGCGCTCTCGCGGGGCCCGAACTTCTCCGCCGGGTCGCGGCGCCGGCTCGCGCGCGGGCTCGGCTCGAAGGCGCCGTCGTCGTCGGCGTAGAGGCCCGCCGCGGCCATGATGGCGCGGTTCGCGCGGAGCCGCGCGTCGCGCGCGGCCGCGGCCTCGCGGTCCCGCGCCTCCGCCGCCTCGAGGAGCGCGGCGAAGTCGCCGTCGTGCTCGTAGGCGACGGCGAGGCCGACCTCGCGCACGTCGCGGTGGAAGATCATGCCCTCGGACGCGCGCGGCTGCGGGGCGCGCTCGGGCCGCGGCGACCGCGCGACGGTGACGGCGACGACGGCCTTGGGCGGCGCGGCGACCTTGGCCGCGTCGGCGTAGGCGAGCATGGCCTCCTCCGCCGCGGGCTCGCCGGGCGTCCGCCGGGGCTCGAGCCGCGGGATGCGCTCGCGCGGCGACGCCTCCGCGGCCTCGCGGTAGCGGCGCTGGTCCTCCTCGCCGTCGTCGGCCTGGGACCGCGTCGGCTTGAGGGCGTCCATCATGAGCTTCTCGAGGGCGTGGGGGTCCGGCGCGCGCGGCGGCGGCGGCTTCGCGTGCGACGCGACCTTCGGCGGCGACAGCGGCGGCGTCGTGTCGGGCGTCCAGGGCTTCTCCGGCGACGGCTCGGGCGTCGCCGTCCGCGGCGGCGTCTCCGGCGACGGCGCCGCGGCGGCGACCGGGGGTGCCGCCTTCTTCGGCGGCGTCCCGAGGCGCGCGACGGCCGGGGGCGGCGTCGCGGGCTTCTCCGGCGACGCGTCGCCCCGCAGATTCCAGCGCCACACGCGCTTCCCCGTGCGGTCGACGATGGACACCGTGTCCAGCAGCTTGGCGAGCGTCGCGGCGACGCCCGCGGCGCGCGCCGCGGGCCCGACCGGCAGGCGCGCGGCCGCGGCCTTCTTCGCCGCCGCGCGCGCGGCCGCGACGGTCGCCTCGTCGGCCCAGGCGTCGGCGAGCTGGAGCATGGAGAGGTGGAAGCCGCGCAGGTCGACGATGTCCTTGCCGTGGCGGTCCTCGTTCCAGTCGTTCGCCGCGTTCTCGTCCGCGGCGGCGGCGTCGAAGGGCTCGCCGGGGCTCTCGGCCTCGTGGATGGCGCGCTGCATCTGCACGCTGAGCGCCGTGTACTCGTCGTTGCTGAGCGCGCCCGACCCGTCCTCGTCCGTGAGCTTCCAGAACGTGGCGATGACGTCGCGGACGGCGCCGTCGAAGAGCGTCGCCTCGACGGCGAGCATGTCGCCGTCGCTCATGTCGTCGAAGGGCACGTGGGAGATGACGCTGTCGGCGTAGGCGTCGAGGGCGTCGCTGCGCCGCGCCTTGGCCGTCATGGACTTGCGCGCGCGCTTCCGCGTCGACCGGCGGGAGCCCCGCGTCGGCGACGCCGGCGGCGGGTTCGCGCCGGGCCCGTGGCCCTGCTGGGCCGAGCCCTCGTGGAACCAGTAGACGAACTGCTCGATGGTCATCTCGCCCTCGTCGCTGTCGCCGTGGTCGTCGATGAGCTTGTCCGTGTCCGACACGCGCGTGTCGCAGCCGAGGCGCTGGGCCATGGCGAAGAGCTCCGTCGCGTCGAGGGAGAGGGAGTGGTCCTCGTCGACGAGGGCGAACATGTCGCCGATGCCGATGTCGCGGCGCCGCATCTCCTCGTGGAGCCCCGTGCGCAACAACTCGAGGCGCCAGTTCGGGCAGAAGTGGTGCCGGAGCTCCTCGAGGACGGCCGGCAGGGCCGCGGGGCTGCGCGCGCCCCAGGGCGCGGCAAGGGCGACCCTGGCGCGGTGGTAGCTCGACTTGGGCCGCGGCCGCGAGAAGTCCTCGGCCGGCTCGGCGTCGTCGTTTTTCGCGCTCTTGTCGGGAAACGCGGCGTAGAACTGCTCGTCGAGCGACAGCTCCCGCGGCGGCGATGCGGCCTCGGAGCTGAGCAGGCTCTCGTCGTCGTCGTCCTTGAGCGCGGGCCGCTCGAGCGCCTCGCGGCGCGCCGGAGCGCCCGCGTCGCCCGGCTCGGACGCGTAGCCCGACTCGCGCCGGTCGCGGACGCTCCAGCGGCGCTTCGCCTCCTTGGGCTCCTTCTTCTTCTTCAGCTTCTTCTTCTTCGGCCGGGGCGTCAGCTTCTTCGTCGACCCCCCGGGCCGCCGCGACGACCGCGGCGTGTCGGGCTCGAGCTTCGGAGGCGGCGACGGCTCGGGCGCGGGCTCCGGCGCGGGCGCGGGCGCGGGCTCGGGCTCCGGCGTTTTCGGCGTCTTGGGAGGCAACGGCTCCGGCGTGCGGCCGAGGGCGCGCGCGAGGCTCACCTCCACGGCCCGCGGCGACCAGGTCGGCTGGAAGCCGTCGTCGGGCGCATCGTCGGGCGGCGGATCGGCGGCCTCGCCGCCGTCGCCGTCCGGCTTCGTCCACTTGGCCAGCCAGGCCGAGAAGTCCTCCCCAGACATTGCTAGCTCCCAGGATCTCGAGCTCCCATTATGGCGCCGGGTCCTTTGTTCTAGCCCGTCCCCATGCCGGGCGGTTAATTAATGCACATGCATGAATCAACATCACTTTCTTGAACTCAGCGCGATCGCGTTTGAAGAGCTTGCAGAGGCGTATGTGAGAGCTCGTTTTGCAGCCCTATTCATCTGAAAGTCCAGCACCTGTCGACCACCGCATTATGCGCCTGTCGCTCCTGGCACTCTTCTGCACAACGACCACCGCGCTGCGCGCGCCGTCGCACGGCACGCGACCTTTGACGGCGATGCGCGCCGTGACGACGGAGGAGTTAGTCGAGTCCTTCGGCGCCATGAAGGCGGCGGCGGGCGAGCTCGCGCCCTTCAGCCAGGCCGAGGTGGCCTCCGTCGTCGCGTCGCTCGCGAACGTGGGCCTCGACGCGAGCCGCGCGGACGCCGTCGGCGCCGTGCTCCGCGACCGGGCCGGGAACTCGCACAAGGACTGGGCCGCGACGGAGGCCGGCGGCGCGGCGCTCGCGGCGGCCCTGCCGGCGGCGGACTCCGACGAGTTCGCTAGAATCTTCGAGAAGGTGCTCGGCGGCGGCGGCTGGGCCGGCGCCGTCGCCGCCGCGGAGTCGCGGCCCGAGAGCGCCAAGCCGTGGGTCGTGCTCGTCACGGGCGTCAACGGCATCCGGAAGACGACGTCCATCTACGAGCCCTGGTTCGGCGACGCGCTCCGCGAAGCCATCGTCGGCCCCGGCGGCGCCCGCGCGGACGTCGCCCGGGACGACCTGCCCGTCGGGTCGACCTCGTTCTTCCGCCAGCTCGACTTCGTCATCGCGACGGCGGCGAACGAGGACTTCCGGCGTCTTTATGGTATCGAGGACGTCGCGGCCTACGCCGCGGCCAAGGACGCCATCTTCTCGCGCTACCGCACGGTCGCCGAGATGGTCGGCGCGCTGCTCGTCGCCGAGGCGAAGACGCGCGACCTCAACGTCATGCTCGAGACGTCCGGCCGCGACGTCGCCATGTTCGAGTACGTCGACCACTTCTTCCCGGATGCGCACTACCGCAAGCTCGCCCTCAACTTCGAGATCGAGGACCTGGCCTTCGCGGAGCGGAGCGTCGATTCTCGGATGCTCGGCGAGATGGCGCGGGGCAAGGCGGCGGCGGCCGCGGGCGACGCGCGCGCGGTCGTCGACGCGAACGCGGGCGGGCCCTACGGGTCCGCGGTCCTCGCGGGCGTCCAGCGCGACTCGCGCGCCTGCTGGGCCAAGGTCGCCGCCGGCGACGCGGGCGTCGGCGCGACGTGGCACATGGCGTCCCTCGCGATATCGCCGTCGGACGACGCGCCCTGGACGCTGCGCGCGGCCACGGCCGGGGCGACATCCTTCGCGTATTCCCCGCGGTCGTAATAATTCGCACCAGGCCTCAAAGGCGTTTTGGCAACGGTTTTGCGAGTGTGCGCGGCCGCGCGGCGCCTTTGGCGAGTGAGGCAAAGCATGGACAAACTACCGGCCGATGTGTGGAAGTCTTCTCTCCTCCCCTTTCTCCATCTTTGGGAATCGCACCCCGCGTTGGCGATCAATAAAACATGCGTGGCGCACCGGTCGTTAGCACCACGGACGAATCTGAACGAGGCGGCAGCGAAGTCTATCTCCGACGAGACGCCCTTAGCAGACATTTTCAAAATCTACAAAACCATCTGCGTTGCGACCGCCCCTGATAATATCGAGGCGCTGGTTGTCCTCGGGACGATGTTCGCCGACGCCAACTCGATGGGGCGCCGGTTTCCAGCGCTCGCGGCCCGCGCGCTCCATTTGGCCCTCGCATACGGGACATCCGACGACACGGACGCGCTCTCTTGCTATGCTTTCTCGGACGTGACGGCAGCGTGCGACCACGCGCGCTATCGGCTCGCGCTCCTCTACCGCGACGGTCTCGGCGTCCACCGGTCGCGAGCGATCGCCCGTTCTCACCTCCAGACCGTCGTCACCCGCTCGCGCCCTGCTCGATCAAACACTGATGGCACTGCCAAACGATTTGACTTTGAGCGGACGGCATGGTCAGCCGCGCGCGCACTTGGAGAGCTGGTGCTGTATCCCGGCGATCTAACCACGGACCGTGCATCAGCGGTGGAGCGCGCGCGAAACACCGCCGAATCCATCGTCAACCTCAAGCTTTGTAACGTTCGATCTATTGATACTATGGAAACGTACAAGGGCGATTGCCACTATGCACTTGGGGTATGCTTTAGCGCCCTCGCAGAGTACTCCGAAGACGCAACTATGGGGCTGGTAGCAGCGCAGAGATTCTATGAGTGTTGCCGGGCGGCTCGAGCAGCACACGATGAGGCTTGTGACATAACGGTCGAGCGTGGATGGGAAATCACGTTTACAGACTGCGACGCCGCGTGGGAGCTGGGTTGTCTCTACGAGGCAGGCATCGGTGTGCCAAAGAGTCTCGATGGAGCATTCCTGCTTTACGCCGTGGCCCACGCCAACCGCGATCGCTCGAAGAACTTCGTCGGCGCGCGCCTCGCGGAGCATGAAGCCTGGAGCCGCGAGAAGGCCCGACGCAGTCTCGCGGAAATACGACTCCAGGCGATTCTCAAGAGTGAGTTCAACGCGTACGGTGTGCCTTGGGAGGTCACGAATATTGATGCTGATGCCGAATTCTCCGTCGGCAACGCCGCCTCGGTCGTCTTCGGGATGTTGCTCGCCCACCCGTGGCGCCCGTGGAACAGAGTCTTCCCAATTGCCCTAGATCTATAGAGCCAACATACAGTACGAGTCTAGTGACACGTAGGGTCTAAACTCGGACGTCGTCACTTTAGCGCGCGTGCTTCCGCGAGAAGAAGCCGTGGAGCCCCGTGACGCGCGCGCACGTCTTCCGCAGGGGCCGGAGCGCGGAGGCCGCGGGCGGCGCGGCGACGACGTCGAGGTCGACGACGGAGTAGACGTGGGGCGCTTTCTTCTTGCCCGGCCCCTGCTTCAACGCGCGGAGCAGCGCCTTCCACTCGACGTGCTTGTCGCGCTTGAGGAAGTCGAGCGCCATCGCGCGGAGGTCGCGGAGCACGTCGACGTCGCCCTCGTCGAGCCGGAGGTGCCGCGCGTCGATGACGGCGTCGAGGCGGTGGTAGCGCTCGTGGAGCTCGTCGCCGCGCCACGTCTCCCGCAGCGTGCGCTTCACGAGGTCGTGCGTCGTGTCCGTGTCCGTCAGCAGATTCGCCAGACCCTCGACGAAGTCGCGCGCCGCGGACACGCTCCGGGGGATGGCGCCGAGGAAGGACCGGGCGTCGGCGGCGGAGCTCCGCGCCTTGGCCGGCGCCGCGCCCGTGCCCAGGGACACGACGAGGTCCAAAGTCTGCTCCGGCGCGCCGGTCCTCGCGTCGCCGCGCCGCAGCGCCGACGCCTCGGCCAAAGCGAAGTGCGTCGGGTTGTTGGCCACGAGCGCGCCGTCCAGCAGGCGCCGCGGCGACCCGTCGACGTCGAAGCGGCGCACGGGGAAGAAGGGCGGCGCGGCCGTCGACGCCATCAGCGCGTCGACGACGCGGCAGTGGTGCGACCTAGCGTCGACGAGGTAGTCGTCGTCGTCGGCCTCCGGCGGCGGGAAGGAGCGAAACAGGAAGGGCCGCAGCCGCGCCGTCGACGCGTCCGTCGCGACGACGACGAGGCGCCGGCCCCCGTCGCCGCGGAGCGTCGAGTCGGCGCCGAAGACCGCCTCGAGGATCGCCTGGAGCCGGCCCGCCCGAAACTTCGGGCTCAGGCCCTTGGACCCGAAGATGAGGCGCACGAGGTCGTCGTAGAGCCGCTGGACGACGGCGACGGGGAGCTCCGCGAGGGCGAGGCCCGCGGCGACGATCGCGCCCGTCGACGTGCCCGCGAAGACGTCGAATTTGTCGCGGACGCGCGCGCGCGTCTCGCGCTCGACGTCCGCGAGCACGGCGAGCGGCACGACGCCCCGCGCGCCGCCGCCGTCGAGGCTGAGGACGCGGCTCGCGCCGCGCTGCCTCGCCGGCGCGGCCGCGCCGCGGCGGCCGCCGACGGGGTCCGCCGCGCGTTCGAGCGCGGCGTCGCTCTCGACGGCGACCTCGTAGGCCGAGGAGCCCTCGAGCCGGTTCGACGCGACGTAGACGTGCAGCGCGGCGCCGGCGCCGAGGCCGCCGGCGTCGAGCACGAGCGCGCCGTCGTCGAAGTCGTCGAGGCGGAGCTTGCGGCGGCTCGCGACGAGCGGCCGGCCCGCGCCGTCCACCGCGAGGTCCCGCGACGCGTCGAGCGCGAAGGCGAGCACGTAGACGTGGTCCCGCGCGGAGTAGAGCCGGTACCGCGGGCCGCTCGAGTTCGTCGCGACGCGCCGCACGACGACGCGCGCGCGCCAGTCGCTCGCGCCGGCGTCGCTGGGCTGCAGGCACCAGCCGACGCCGTGGCCGGCCTCGACGACGCCGCTCGTGGTCCAGGTGCTGTTGGCGGCGGTGCAGGCGCGGAAGATGACCGTGGCGAGCAGCGCGCGGAGGCGCATTGGTGCGGATTCGGCTTGAGCCATTGCGCGGGCGAAGCGACGTTTCCCCAATGGTGCTGCCCGGTTGCAGCCTCTCCGCCTGGTGGCTATTAGACGACTTTCGCGTCCGCCGGGCGCGATGCCGCCGAACATGGGCGCGCCGAGTTCGCTGAACCCGAACCTGCGGCTCCCCGGGCCGTCGAAGTCGATTCATGTGATCGACCGGCACAAGAAGGATCCCAAGGAGGTCGGGTATGGGGTCAACAAGGATCGCCACCTCTTTCCCGACTGGAAGGAGCAGCGCCTCGGCATGGAGTGGGGCCACCAGCCGCCGCCCCAGGAGCGCTACGACGAGTCGCTGACGAAGGAGCTCATGAGCGACAGCGAGCGCGCGTCCGCGGAGCGGCGGTCGAAGTCCTACTGGGAGGAGGGCCGCCACCTCGCCAAGGAGATCGGCAGCCAGCTGCCCGTGCCGGAGATCCCCGACGAGTGGCACAAGGACTACGAGTGGCGCATGTGGCTCAAGGACGTCCAGAAGCTCCGCGACTCGCTGCGCTGCGCCTGCTGCTACAGCATGACGCCCAAGGACGGCAACCGCGTGATGATGACGTGCAGCCGCTGCAAGAAGGTCCGCTACTGCTCCCTGGCCTGCCAGAAGAAGGACTTCCGCGAGCGCCACAAGAACGTCTGCATGCCCGCCGAGCCGCCCAAGCCCAAGGCGCCGCCGGAGCCCTGCGCGTTCTGCCGCCACTACCCCTGCACCTGCAGCGAGGCGCGCAAGGAGCAGCGCGCGCTCCACCCGCCGCGCGACCGGGACTGCGAGTAGCGGGGCCGGGGGTAACGCGCGGCTCGAGGTGTCGCCGTGAACTACTTCATCTTTGGCTTCCAAGTATCAACGCGCGAGTGCCATCCTCGCATTGTGCATGCGGAAGCTCCGGCGCGACCTCGAGCNCGCGCTGCCCCCGGCCGCGCGCGAGGCCGTCGACGGCGCCCTCGCGAAGCACGCGTCGGCCATGGCGGCCGTCGACGCCGCGGCGGCGCGCGGCGACGAGGCCGGCGCGAGGGTGCTCTTGGGCACCCTCAAGAAGAGCGAGGGCCGCGCGAAGAGCCTCTTCGACGCCGCGCTCGGCGACGACGCGGCCGCGCTCGCGGCCGCGGTCGCGGGCGCGGACGCGCGCTCCGCGCTCCGCGCGACGCCCGCGGCGTTAGAGGCGGCCACGGGCATCGCCGCGGCGGAGCCCGTCTGGGGCGCGCCGTTTCGCGAGATGGCCGCGCTCTTCGACGGCGAGCCCCCGCTCGAGGCCCTGGGCGTGAGCGCCAAGTTCCGCGCGGACGGGTCGTCGTCCGTGGCGCGCTACCACGTCTTTTTCCAGAGTCCTGGGGCCCGGAGCACTTTCGAGAGCTCCTGACGCATTTCGTAGGTCTTCCTCCAGCTGCCCTGCCCGAAGTGGGCCCTGCCGCGGGCCGAGGCTCTGGGCGCCGCGCGGCGCACCGCGGCCGCGCTGGACGCGCCGCCGCTCGTCGGCGCGTGGCTCGACGCGGTCGGCGCCGCGGCCGGCGAGCTGCCCGTCTTCGGGTTCGGCGTCGACAGGGACGCGGGCGCCGCCAAGGTCTACGTCATGAGCCAGCCGGCGATGGGGCGGCCCATGCCCGACCTGCCGCTCGAGACGGGCGCCGCGCCGCGCGCGGCGGACGCCGCGCTGCCGCGCGCGAGGCCCACGGCCGGCGGGTCCGAGGCGCCGCGCATGCTCAGCCTCGAGTGGGTCCTCGGGTCCTCCGACGTCGCCCTGCGCCAGTACTTCGTCGAGGACCTCGGCGACGACGGCGTCCGCGCGAGCCGCGACCGCTTCGACTCGCTCGGCGACGCGGCGCTCGCGGACGCCTTGGACGACCTCGCGCGCGTCTACCGCGGCGCGACCGAGGACATCGCCGTGACGCCGTTCTACGACCCGGCGCGCGTCGGGCCCGCGGCGCCGCGCGCGGCCGCCGCGCGCGCCAAGGTCGGCCTCCGCCTCGATTCGGCGCCGCGCGACGGCGCGGCGGAGGTCGCGGCCGCGCTCGCGGCCGCGCGCGTCGACGGCGCCGCGGCGGCGGCCTGGGCCGCGGCGTCGGCGGGCGTGGCCCACGCCGTGAGCAACCGGCTACACCTGGGAGCCGTCCGCCGTCCCGACGTCTATTCCTACGTCTGTGCCTACGACTTCCACCAAGCCTACGGCGTTTGGTGAGCCGTCGGTCGTTCCTACCTCCTCGCCCTCCTCGGTGTACGCCTGGATGGACGACTGGATGGTCTCCGCATGCTTTGAAGAGTTGAAAACGTACGTCGAAAGCAGCGTCCGCGACCTGGACTCCGAGAACCGCATCTTCGACGGTCCCGAATTCGAGTACTCAAATGATGATTATATTACGTACGAGAACGGCACCGCGGTGTACGCCGCGGAGGTCAAAGTCAAGGCGATGCTCGGCTACGCGTGCCTGCCGGGCCTCGACACGAAGGACGACGGCGCCATGTTCGTCGACGAGGCCTGCGTGAACGCGACGTTCCTCGACGAGATCGCCGAGCGCATCCGGGCGGGCGTCGAGGCCTTCGCCAACGCCACGGTGACCTGCGCGCTCCACGAGTACTCGTGGTCCGACGCCGCGGACGACGCCTACGCGGAGAACGCCGGCGAGTCCTGGGGCTCGATCAAGGACGCGGACCTGCCGCCGGGCAAGGTCTGGCGCGAGCCCTACGGCGACGGGACGATGAACCTCGACATCGGCCTCTGGGCGCCGGAGGGCTGCCGCTACCCGTACTACGCCTACGACGACCTCAAGGACGGCTCGCTCTGCGACGAGTGCTCGTCGCTCGCCGACGCCGTCGCGGGAACGGCGATCTGGGGCGGCGTCTGCTTCAACGGCGACGAGTCGGACCTCGTCGACCAGACGTGCAGCTGCGCGTGCAGGGACCTCATCGAATCCATCCAGGACACGTGCGACGACGGCACGTGCACGACGACGGAGAACGTCTATAACGAGGCGCCCGACTGCCGCGAGTGCCAGGCCTACGACGCCGAGAGCTACCTCGGCGACCTCGAGGACGGCACGATCTGGAGCAAGGGCGACACGTGCGTCGAGGAGACCGACGACTACTACTACGACGGCCAGAGGAAGAAGGCCCTCGCGGACGAGTGCTTCGAGGCCCTGGCCTCGCCCCTCGACGGCGACGACGACGCGTGCGAGGACGACGCGTCGTGGTTCGTGCGGGGCAAGCCCGACAAGGGCTGCGCCTGGATCGCCAAGAAGCCCGACGCGCGCTGCGCCAAGAAGAGCGACGAGCGGGTCGTCGCGACGAGCGCGTGCCCGAGCGCGTGCGACGCGTGCGACGCCTGCGCCGACGACGTCGACTGGTACGTCGGCGACGAGCCCCGCAAGTCCTGCGCCTGGATCGCCAAGAGGCCCGACGAGCGCTGCAGGCGCAAGGACGCCGACGGCGAGCGCGCGTCGTCCGCGTGCCCCTGCGCCTGCGCCTCGGGGGACGACGACGACGCCTCGGGGGACAGCGAGTCCTGGTCCCTCAAGGGCAACCCCACCAAGGGCTGCAAGTGGGTTGACCGCAAGCCCGACGACCGCTGCGGCAAGAAGAGCCACGACCTCGTACGCGCCTACGACGCGTGCCCGAGCGCCTGCGCCGCCTACGTCTCCGCGTCGTCCGCCGTCCACGACGCGGCGCACCTCACGCCCTGGGCCGCTGAGGCCGTGGACGTGCTCAAGGGCGCCGGCCTCGTCTAGTGGGACGCGCCGCCCCCCCCTCCCCCGCCTTCGCGCCGCGCGCGGCGTCTACATGTTTGCTGGCTCCTAGTGTGGGACTTGCTTGCCGGGACGAGGTCGGGGCCGCGCCGTCGAGCGTCGAACCCCGCGCGGCCTCCGAGTCCGACGCCGCCGGAATGCGAGTCGGCCCGACCGTGGCGCGCCCCCGACGCACGCCGAGTTTTTTTCGAGAGGTTTAGAGTGGTTCGCCGCGCCCCGCGGCGCGGGCGCCGCGGCGAGTCCCGCGCAACCGCCGCCGCGGGCGCCTAGTTGGAGGACTTGAGCTTCTTCGTGCGCTCCTCGATGATGGTGAGCTTGATGCCCTTGCCCTTGGGGAGCGTGACGTCGAGGTCGTCGTCCTTGCCGATGACGAAGACGTTGCCGAGGCGCGTCGCGAACGTGTGGTTCGACGCGTCCTTGACGGTGACGATGTCGAAGGAGCCCGGGTGCTTCTCGACGGTCATGATGGTGCCGACGCGGCCCGTGTTGCGGCCCTTGGTGATCGTGCAGGTCTTGCCGACCTCGAACTTCTGGAAGCTCACGATCTTGCCCGTCGCGATGTCGAGCTTGACGGTGTCGTGGACCGCGACGGACGGGTCCGGGTAGCGCACCGTGCGGCCGTCGTGGGTCGTGAGCACGGGGATCTTCTTCGCCGTCACGTAGACGGCGTTGACGCGGCAGAGCTTGTAGCCCTTCTCCTCGTCGGAGATGCGGTGGAGCGTGAACCGGCCCTTGGTGTCGTACATGAGGCGGAACTGGTCGCCGGACGCGTCCATGGAGATGACGTCCATGAAGCCCGCGGGGTAGGTCGGGTCCGTGCGCACCTTGCCGTCGACCTTGACGTGCTTCGACATGCAGATCTGCTTCGCCTCCTGGCCGCTGATCGCGTACTTGAGCCGGTTCCGCAGGATCAGCACGAGCGGCAGGCACTCGCGCAGCTTGTGCGGGCCCGTCGACGGCCGCGGCGCGAAGGCGCCGTCCATCTTGCCCAGCATCCAGTGCCGGGGCGCATTGATGCCTAAGAGTCGGCGGGTGAGCGTCCCGACGTCCCGCGCGCGCGCGCGCGTCTCTCTTGTCCCCGGGGGGCGGCGGTCCGGGAGCCGGCGCGGCGCTCGGCGGGGCGGCGGGCGGCCGCGGTAAAGCCGCGGCGCGCCGGGGCGGCGGACGTCCCGCCGCCCGCGGCGCGTCGGGCGCCGCGCCGCGGCAGCCGCACCGTCGCCGCCGTCGCCGAAATCGCCGCGCGTCTCGTCGTCCCCCGGTTCTCTCGACAGTGTGCGTCGCTCCCGCGTGTGTCTGGACGCCGGCTACGGACGCTTCAGGTGCTTCTTCGGGCCGCGCGCCATGGTCGCAGGTCGTCGATCACACAAGCGACTGGCGACGAGCGAGCGAGCGAGGCTCTGAAACATCAGCCCAGACCGCCACCGGGGGTATTTTTGTCGCCGCGAGCAGACGGGCCCCTGCACGACGGTCCGGCCCCGGGACGGGGGCCGGGGACGGCGGGCACGGGGGTTCCGGCACGGTAAATGCGCTCCGGGCACGCGGCCCGGCACGGGCCCGGCACGCGGCACGGCACTCGGCACGGGCCCCCGGGCACGGGCCGGGCACGGGCCACGCGGCCCGGCACGGGCCCGGCACTCGGCACGGGCCCCGGGCACGGGCCGGGCACGGGCCGGGGAGGCCCGGCACGGGCCCGGCACGGGGCCCCGGGCACGGCCCGGGCACGGGCCGGGGACGTGGCCGGGGACCGCGGCACGCACCGTTGTGCAGGGCCCCCTGAGCAGGACCGGGTACGTACATCTTACGTCGACTCCAGACGCCACGCCACGGTCACGCCCGAAGCCCCGGGGCGCATCGTACGCCGGCCACGGCGGCGCGCTCCACCGTGGACTTGAGCCGCGCGGCAGTCGGCGCGGCGCGGCCGGGCCACCGTGCACTGGCATTGCCAGTGGCTCGGCGAAGCCCGGCGCCTGTCCGAAGCTCGCGCCAGAGACGGTGGCGGCCGCCAATGGCGGCGGCCGTCGAGGCGGAGAGCGAATGTGCCGCGCAGTAGGACGCGCGGAGACGTCCACAGCGAGACCCCCGGCGACGTCGTGCTGCCGCAGAGCGCTCTGGAGCGCTCCGCAGCCGATTCGAGGCGAAGGCCGCGTCGCCGGCCGAAGTCCCTGCGCATCGACCGTCTTCGCCACTGCGAGCCGCTGCAACCTAACCGCATGTCCGAGCTCTTCGCGCGCGGCGGCGAGTGGAAGCAGACGTTTCCCGACTGGACCGAGGAGGAGCTCCGCGGCATGCAGGAGAACGGCGGCGAGCTCCCCGCGCACCTGCGGCGGGAGAAGGACGGCGGCCCGCCGGACCCGACGCCCCCGACGCCGCCGCCGCAGACCGTGACGTCCGACATGGAGGACCTCACGCCGGAGCAGCGCCTCGCCTACCTCCGCGAGCGCGGCGTCGTCATCGAGACGCACGAGGACCGCGCGAACAAGGCGAAGCAGGCCGTCGCGGCGGTGCCGCTGCGCAAGGGCCACGAGTTCTGCTACCTGAAGATCCCCCACGACGGCCGCGAGCCCGTGGCGCGGCTCCACAGCAACGTCGCCGACGGCGACGCGCTGTTGCACGTCCTCAAGCCCGTCTTCGCCGACACCGCGGTGCTCGACAAGAAGACCGTGGAGCGCGAGACCGCGGAGCGGCTGAGCCAGATGATGGCGCAGCAGCCGCTGCAGGCGCCCTCGCTCGAGACCATGCAGAAGCTGGGCAACGAGGGCGGCGCCGAGGCCTACCCGCTCGCGCGCGGCGACGCCGAGAACGGCTACCGCGCCGTGTCCCTCTACATCGACGAGATCGGCACGCTGCGCGCGCGGCCGCGCAACGCGCGCGCGGAGAAGCTCTGCGCCGCCGCGGGGCTCACGGGCCTCTCCATCCACGGCGACGCCTACGTCGGCCGCCTCCAAATCGGGCCCCAGGGCCAGCGCAACGTCGACTTCTACGACTCGGAGCTCGAGGAGGACGCGGAGTGGCTCCAGATGGCGCGGCGCACGCACATGGCCGAGGCCGCGGCCATCCACGACAAGGGGCCCGCCAAGGGCTCCGGGGCCAACTACGAGTGGTCCCAGACCGACGACGAGGTCGAGGTCGTCGTGTCCGTGGAGGTGGACAAGGACGAGAAACGCGCGCTCAAGACGCGCGTCAAGGTCGACTACGGCGCCGGCGAGACGCTCAAGGTCCTCGTCGACGGCGCGCCCATCGTCCTCGTCCACCCGCTCTTCGCGCCCGTCGACACGACGGGCTGCTCCTGGACCGTCGACGGCAAGGACAAGCTCGTCGTGACCATGGAGAAGCGCGACGAGCGCATGTGGCACACGCTCCACCTCCACCAGGGCTAAGTTGCTTACTTGAGCTTCACGCCCGCGGCCATGCCCCCGGACGGATTCGCGATGGCCGCGCCGCCCTCGCCCTTCTTCCCGCTCTTGCCCTTGCCGCCTGCGGGAGCGCGCGATGGTTTCGGTGCCGTTTCCACAGCGCGCGCGATGGTGAGCGCGACATCTGCTCCCTCTCGACGGACGCCGCGCGCGCGAACGACTATTGGTGACGCGAACCTCTCGAGCGACGCTCCCTCCTCTCGACGGACGCGCCGCGCGCGAACGACTACTGATGACGCGGGCGCCGCGCCGCGTCGCTCGTTTCGGGTTTTCTTCGAGTCGTCGTCGTCGCCGTCGTTGTCCCAGGGCCGCGCGAGCGCCGGACCCTCGTCCTTTTTCGGTTTCTTCTTCTCCGTTTTGGCGCTGGGCGCCGCGCCGAAGCCGCCCTTGGCCTTGGCGTCGAGCGGCCGCGCGAGCTTGTGCGCCGCGCTCGGCGCGACGAAGGCCTGCGCGACGTTTGCGCAGGCGAGGAGCGCGACGACTGCCGTGCGCGAGGAGACCATCGTTGCGGCTGGCTATGCGGCGCGACGGCGTCCAGACGAAGCGCCCCTGGAAGCGCCAAGCTCTAACTTGAAGGACAAGTTGCACTTTTCAGGCGCATTGATTAGGACGGCACGCGGAGGACCGTGCGGTAGGCGCGCTGGAACCTCGTGTCGACGGAGCCGGCGATGGGCTCGTGCTCGAGGACCGCGAGGCCCGACGCGGCGAAGATGGCCTCCGCGTCGCGCTCCGTCGTCAGCTGGCCGAAGTCGATGGTCGTCGCGTACTTGAGCAGCGGTTTGACGAACCGGAGGAGCGGCACGGGCCGCCGCTGGAACGTCTGCGTCACGTAAATATAACCGCCGGGCTTCGTGACGGCCGCGGCCGCCCGGAGCGCCATGGCCGGGTCCGGCATGAGCGACAGCGAGCCGCTAAAGTAGGACGCGTCGAAGCCGCCGGCGGGGCGAAGCGTGGCGAGGAGCTGGTCATCGTAGATGGACAGGCAGCGCACGTGGACGCGCTTCGCGAGCCGCGCGTCGCCCTCGCAGCGCCGCCGCGCGGCCGCGACGTACTTCATGTCGTAGTCCACGCCCGTCACGCGCAGGTCCTTGGACGCGACCGTCGACGCGTGCGCCGCCAGGGCCGACGCCGTGCCGACGCCGACGTCGAGCAGCGTCGACTTCGACGGCAGCGCGCCGAGCACGCTCTCGTACCAGCGCGCCGTCATGCGCAGGATGACGAAGTCGTAGATCTCCGGCGAGAAGTTGCGCAGGCAGAAGACGACGCAGCCCAGCACGAAGAGCGCGAAGAGCATGGTTGCTGAGAGTGTGCGACCAGTATGGAGCTGCGAGATTCGCACGATTCAGTGGCCCATTGGCTCGTGAAAATCTTGCGAAAGCTTTTCTTGACGCCGTGTTGCCGTCGACCACCGACGTCGTCGTCCGCGCCCATGATCTCCGCGGCCGACGGCCGCGGCACGCGGTCCTTCCCGACGCTCAAGGGCAAGGCCAAGGTGGAGATCGGCGCGTCGCCGCCGCCGCCGCCGCGCCCGCCGCCGCGGCCCTGGCGCGAGCAGCTGCGCCGGGACCCGCTGGCGTTCTACACGGTGCAGGCCGCGCAGCCCTACGGCATCCGGAAGTCGCGGGCCGACGTGGGCCGGAAGGTGCGATCGAGCAAGCGGCTCTTCACCTGGGCCTTCAGCTTCGGCCCGCGCGGCGAGCCGCACGTCGTCGAGCTGCGCGTGTCGGTCGTCTCGGGCAAGCGCGCCATCTCCGTCGACGGCGCCGTCGTCTACGAGGCGTCGAGCATGAAGCCGGGCTTCGCCCACGCCTTCCACATGGAGGGCGCCCACCTCGCGCGCGTCGCGGCCACGAAGTCCGTCGAGGAGAGCTTCGAGCTCAGCGTCGACGCCGTGCCCTTCGAGTCCATGCCGGACCGGCAGGCCGTGAGCGACGCCCAGGCGAACCGCGAGGACGCCAAGGCGCGCGACACGGCGCGGCGCATGGCCGAGGACGCCGCCGCGCGGCCGCCGCAGCCGCCGACGCGCGAGGACCTCGCGTGCCTCGTCCGGGAGTTCGCGTTCAAGGCGCCGCGGTCCGACGCCAACGACGCGCGCAAGTTCCTCGAGCGCCACGACTGGGACCCGGACGCCGCCGTCGCCGCCTACCGCCGCATGCGCGACGCGACGCCGGAGTCGATCCTCGCGGCGCAGCCCTCGGGGCCCGAGCTGAGGGTCGGGGAGCGGAACGCCGCGCCGGAGCGGGCCGCGCCCGCCGCGCCGCCGCCGCCGCCGGAGGCGGACCTGCTCTCCTTCAGCCCGACGCAGACGCCGCGGTCGTCGCCCGCGCCCGCGCCGGAGCCGCCGGCGTTCCAGCCGCCGGCGAACCCCTTCGACCTCTTCGACCAGATGGCCGCCCGGCAGTACCAGCAGCAGCAGCCCGTGGCGCCGCCGCCGGTCGCGCCGGTGGCGCCGCCGGCGGTCGCCCCGGCCGCGCCGCCGGCGGACATGTGGGCCGTCGCGCCGCCGCCGCTTCGGTCGGCGCCGCCGGCGGCGATGGCGCCGCCGCCGCTCGCGATGGCGCCGCCGCCGCCGCTCGCGCCGCAGCAGCCGCCGCTCGCGCCGCAGCAGCCGCCGCCGCCTCCGGCGGCCGCGGCGCCTCCGGCGAACCCGTTCGCCGCGTTCGAAGCGATCCCGCAAGGGTAGTAACCTTATTTTTGGCTCTTTGTTTCGTCGTTTCTTCTGCCTGTCCTCGGAGCCTTGGATGCGCAGAAAGGATCCGGATCGCGTCTTTGGCCCAGGGCTTCAACTTGAGCCTAACATGGCCTCGATGCACAAAACACCATCGGCTTAGCGAGACGGAGCTCGCACTTGCCGTCGATCGTCGCGCGCATCCTTCCGCACAAAATGGTCCGCCTCCTCCACGCCCTCGTCGCCGTCTGCGGCGCCTTCGCGCCCGCCGTGCGCCGCGCGGCCCCCGTGCGACTCGTGCCCCTTTGCGCCGAGCCGAGCCGCATGTCAAAACTGTTACACAAGGTGAGCTTCGGCTTCCTCGGTTCCAAGCCGGAAGTCGAGCGCCCGAAGCTCTTCATGGAGGCGCCGGCGGAGATGAAGCTCGACGGCGCCAAGTACGCCGACGACCTCGAGGCGTTCATGGACACGCCCGCGCCCGCGCGGCCCGCGCGAAAACAGCTCAAGGCCGTCGAGGGCGCGCTCGAGGGCGGCGACGAGGAGGGCGGCGAGGGCGCCACGGCGGTGAAGGAGATCAAGGCGCCCCGCGAGGCCCTGGCGTCGGAGAGCGACATCGAGAAGATGAACCGCCTCTTCGGCATGTCGAGCGCGGACAAGTAGGCGCGCGAATGTAAAGACCCCGGTTCCCCAGCTGCTTCGTACGCACCGCTCCACGAAAGGAGCGCCGCTGCGCGTGCTCGCATCGCGCGGGGACTCGGAACCGGAGTGCGACTGCGACTCGGAGTCGCACCGCGCGACGCCGCGCGCCGGGGAACGCGCCAGGCTGCCAGCCTGAGTCCGATACTTAGTCCGATTACCATTCACACGAGCCGGATGCCCGTGTGGGACTCGACGAGGAGGACGAGCGCGCGCGCGTCCGGCGCGCACTCCGGGTCGTCGAGGCACTCCGCGACGCCCTGGACGAGCTGGTTCGCGAAGTCCGCGGCGTCCTCGCGGAGCGCGTCGCAGAGCGACCGCACGGCCGCGAGCGCGCCGCGCCGCGTGGGCCCGTCGCCGTCGCGCGCGAGGAGCATGAGGCGGAGCGCGAGGTCGCGGCGCCGCGCGGGGTCGCCGACGGCGTCGCCGAGCGCCGCGGCCGCGGGCGCCGCGGCCGCGGCGACGAACGCGGCGAACGCCGCCGGCGCGGCCCAGACCGCCGCGTCGTAGGTCAGCGCCGCGGAGAGGGGCTCGAGCGCCGCGTCGAAGCGGTCGCCGGCGAGGCGCTCGCCGAGGTGGCCGACGACGGCGGCGACGCAGCCGAGCGCGCGGTAGCTCAGCAGCCGCCGCGCGGCCGCCGCGACGGCGTCGGCGCGCTTCCGCTTCTTCTTGCCGGCCCGCGCCTCCGCCGGGCAGGCCATGTCGCGGACGCACTGGTCGTAGCAGGCGTCGAGGCAGCGCGGCGCGGCGATCTCGCGGAACCGCGTGGCGAGCGTCGCGACCTGGTAGTAGAACGCGGACCGGCGCGCCGCGGCCTCGTCGTCCGTCGCGGGCGCGGGCCGGAGCACCGCCGCGGGCGCCGCGGCGTCGGGCGCCGCGGCGGCCCAGGCCGCCGCCGCGCGGAGCCAGTCGACGAGCTCCGCGTCGCCGAGCTTGGACAGGAGCGCGAGCGACAGCTCCGTCGCGGCGGCGTCGACGGCGCCCTGGACGGCGCCGCCGAGGCGCGCGCGGTGGTCGACGGCGCCGAGCGCGAGGGACGCCACCGTCGCCGCGTGGGCCTTGGCCGCGCCGCGGCCCATGCGCGCCACGCAGGGCAGCGCGACGCGGAGCGCCGCGGCGGCCGCCGGCCCGCCGGCCGCGGCCGCGGCGTCGTGCGCGGCGACGACGGCCGGCAGGAGGACGCGCGGCTCGACGCCCCGCGCGAGCGCGTCGGCGATCTTGCGGCCCGCCTCGGCCTCGGCCGCGCGGACGTGGGCGAAGCGCGGCACCGTCGCGGCGACGACGAGCACGGTGCGCAGCGCCGCGGCGCGCAGGGAGCCGAGGCGCCGCGCGGCGCGCGCGTCGGCCGCGGCGACGGCCAAGACCGCGTCGACGGCGTCGAGGCACCGCGGCAGCCCCGCGCCGAGCGCCGGCAGCGCCGCGTCCCGCAGCGTCGCCAGCAGCGTCTGCACGAGCGCGAAGACCGCCGCGGGCCGCTCGGGCCCGTAGGCCTCGACGGCCGCGCCGTCGCACGCGGGCGGGAGCGCCGCGCACGCGGCCTCCACGAGCACCTCGAAGCGCGCGCCGTCGTCGCCGCGGCAGGACTCGGCGAGGGCGCGCGCGAGCACGTCGGCCATCTTCGCCGCGACGAGCGACGCGTGCCGCGCGTCCGCCGTGTCCTCGAGCGGGTGCTCGACGTCGCCGGAGACGGCGCGCGCGAGGCTCGGCAGCGTCTCCTCGAGGAGCACGCGCGCGAAGGGCGTCGCCGCCGGCGGTCCGCCGGGCTCGCGCGCCCGAAACAAGGGCCGCTCGCGGTCGAGCCGCTCGTCGAGGGCCCGCGTCGTCGCGTCGCGCGCGCGCGTCGGGCACGGCCGCGACAGCACCTTCTCCACGAACGACAGCAGGCCCGGCGCGTCGAGCAGCCCCAGGGCCCGCTTCAGCGCGCGGCCTAAAGCCCGGCCCGCGTGGGCGAAGTGGCGCGCGCCGCAGGGCGCCTCGCCGGCCGGCCACGCGTCGTCGTCGTCGGGCCGCGACGCCGTCGAGAACGCGCGCGGCCGCGCCGCGTCGTCGTCGTCGCGCGCCGGGTCCCCGGGCACGAGGCCCAGGCCGCCGCTCAGCTCCTGGCAGAGGACCAAGCGGAAGCGCTGGGCCGCGAGGCGGTCCGCGTCGTCGCCGTTCCGCCGCCGCTTCCGCCCGCGGTGCCGCCCCGCGGCGAGCTCGGGCTCGTGGCTCAGCTTGAGGACGCGCTTCCGCACGAAGCCCGCGGCGACGGCCACGAGGCTCAGCGCCGCGCCCGGCGACCGCGCGACGTCGCGCACCGCGACGGGCGCCGCCGCCGCGCCCGCGGCGAAGCACGGCTCCAGGAAGGCGCCCGACTCGGCGCCGTCGAAGGCCTCGTCGGCGCGCGCGGCCACGAGCAAGGGGCGGCAGCTCCGCGCGACGTGGCCCAGGGCCTTGACCTGGTCGTCCGCGTCGCCGCGCTCGAGCACGCGGTCCGCGGTCCGCGGCCGCCGCCGCGCGAGGCACGCCAAAGCGACGGCCGCCGGCCCCGCGGACCCCAACGCGTCGGCGACGGCGCGCAGGAGCGACGGGTCGTCGTCGGCCTCCGCCGGCGCGAGCGCCGCGTCGAAGAGCGCCGCGGGCGCCGCGCCGCGCTCGAGCGCCGCCGCGGCGACGGCCGCGGCGACGCGCGCGCCGACGCTCGACCCCCGCGCGGCGCCCAAGGCCCGCGCCCAGTGCGCCGCCGCCGCGGCGGCGTCGGCCTCGACGACGAGCGCCAGGGTCCGCGCGGCGCCCTCGCGCGCGCCGCCGTCGTCCGCGGAGGCCGCGTCGACGAGGAACGCGACGTCGCCCGCGACGTCCGCGGCGGCGATGGAGTGCGCGCCGTCGCCCTCGAGCAAACCCCGCGCGGCCGCGAGCACGGCCCGCAGCGTCGCCCAGGCCGCCGCGGCGCGGAGCTTCTTCGCGGCCGCGAAGAGCGGCCGCAGCCAGCCGCCGTCGCGCGCGCCGGGCGCCTCCGACGCCTCCAAGAGCGCGGCGCAGTCGCCCTCGAGCCCCGCGACCCCGGGCCGGCGCAGGGCCGCCGCCCAGGCGCGGGGCCAGGCGCTCTTCGGGGCCACGGCCGCGACGGCCGCGAGCGCGGACGCCCGGTCCTCGGCGAGCGCCGCGCCGTCCCGCCGCAGCAGCGCCAGCAGCGCCGCGAAGAGCTGCGTGCGCTCCGCGTCGGAGAAGCAGCGCCGCAGGGCCGGCTCCGGCGCCCCGGCGAGCGCGCCGAGGACGACCGCGCGCGCGGACGGCGCCGGCGCCGCGGCCCACGCCTGCCTCGCGTAGTCGTCGCCCGCGGGCGCCTCGGCGCCGGCGGCGCCGAGCGCCGCGAGGCAGACGCGCGCCGCGGCGCCGTCGTCGTCGCCGCCGTCGCCGCCGCCGAGCTTCGCCGCGAGGAACGACGCCGCGAGGAACGACGCCGCGCGCGCCGCGCCGAACGGCGCCGCGGCCGCGGCCGCGGGCGCCGCCTTGGGCGCGACCTTGGCGCCGAGCTTCGTGCCCCGGGCCTTCCTCTTCTTCGGCGCGTCGTCGTCGTCGGCGGCGACGCCCAGCGCGCTCCGGAGCGCCGGGCCGAGCGCGCCGTCGGACCACGCGAGTTTGTCGCCGAGCGCCGCGGCGACGGCGGCCGCGAGCGCCGCGTCGCCGCCGCGGCCGTCGAAGGGCGCGGCGATGGACGCGTAGACCGCCGCCGCCAGGGGGCCGTCGGCGTCCTCGACGAGCGCCGCGCCGAGCGCGCGGCCGAGCGTCCGGCCGTCGGCCGCGAGCGCGGCCCGGCGCCCGCGCGCGAACGTCGCCAGCGCGGTCCGCGCGGGCGACCCCGTGAGCTGGGCGCAGGTCTCGGCGGCGGCGGCGCGCAGGTCGCCGTCCGCCGACGCGAGGCAGGCGACGAGCGCGGGCACCGCGGCGTCCGGGGTTTGGGGTTTCGCGGCCGCGCGCTTCTTCGCGGCCGCGTCGCCCAGGGCCCCGAGCGCCGCGGCGGCGGCGCCGGCGGGCGGCGCCGGGTGCGCCGCGACGTACGCGACGACGCCGACGAGGCCGTCGACGCCGAGCGCGGCGGCCGTCGCGTCGACGCCCGCGGCGAGGTCGCCGCGGTCCGCGAGCCGCCGGAGCCCCCACTCCTGCGCTAAAGCCCGGCGGCCCGGCGCCGCGGCGAGGGCGCGCAGGCAGCGGTCCGCGATCTCGCCGACCGTGGCGTCGTCCGCCGCGAGGTCGACGAGGCGCGGCGCGGCGACGGCCGCGGCGTCGGCCGCGTCCGCGGCGTTCCCGACGTACGCGTCGACGGCGCGCGCCCACGTGCGGCCGTCGGGCCCCGGCCCGATGCGCCGCGCGACGTCGCCGGCGAGGCCCGGGGCCGCCAGCGCCTCGGCGATGAGAGCGCCGTCGCCCGCGGCGAGCGCCAGCACGAGCGGCGGCGCGCGCCTCGCGCGGCCCGCGACTTCGAGCGGCGGCACGCCGTCGCGGAGCGCCGGCGCGGCTAGATCGAGCCAGCTCGCGTCGCCGGCGCGGCGCCGCAGGTCCGCGCGCGCGAGGAGGCCGCCGTAAAACGCCGCCGCCAGGTCCGGCGGCGGCGCGGCGGTCGCCAACGTTCGGAGCGCGTCGTCGAGCGGTTCGCACGGAGCGGTCTCCAGGGCTTCCACGAGACTCGTGTGCCCGAAGACCAGGCGCAGGTGGTCCCAGGCGCCGGGGCCCGCCGCCAGCGCCGCGAGGGCCGACGCGGCGTCGTCGCCGGGCGCCGCCGCGAGGTCGCGGATCGCCGCGGCGACGTCGGCGCAGCCGTGGACGATGCGCACCGCCGCGAGCGCGGGCGACCGGTCGCCCTCGAGCAACGCGCCGAGGCGCGCGTCGTCGGCGAGCACGCCCGCGAGGACACCGGACCCGCAGGCGCGCGCCGCGGCGGCGACGACGGCGGCGACGCGCGGCGTCGCCTCGCGGCGCGCGACGGACCGCAACGCCAGCGCCGCGTGCGGCGCGCCCGCGCCGAGGAAGGCGGTTTCAAGGACGCGGAAGGCCGCGTCGCCGTCGTCCGACGCCGCCAAATCCGCGAGCTGGGGGCAGAGCACCTTCGCGGCGGCGTCGCCCTCCAGCGACCGCGCGACGGCCTCGACGTTCGGGGCCGCGACGACTTTCAACAGCGCGGCCCGCGGCAGCGCGCCCGCCGCGCCGCGCGCGCGGCAGCTCTTGGAGGCGGCCACGGTGAGTGCGACGGCCAGGCTCCGTTTCTCTAGCGCGCCGGTGCGCAGCGACGCGTCGATGACGCTCGCCGCGGCCGCGTCGGACGCGTCGTCGCTCAGCGACCCCTGGCCGCAGAGCGCGAGCAGGACGGCCTCGGCGCAGGCGCGCGCGTCCGGCGCGCAGGGGCCCCGCGTGTCCAGCAACGCGGACGCCTTCGGCAGGAGCCGCCGCGCGAGCTTGCCGTCGCGGCCGCGCGCGGCCGCGCGGCTCAAAGACCGCGCGGCGAACGCGAATATCGGCGCAAAGGTCCGGGGCAGGTCCGCCGCGGCGCCGTTCGTCAGCGCTTCGACAGCGTCCGCCGCGGCGCCGGCGCAGGCGACGGCGTGGCCCGCGACGTCCTCGGCGAAGGCCGCGTCGGCGGCGCAGGCGTTGCCGAAGAGGGCCGCGGGCAGCGCGACGGGCCGCGCGTCGGCGACGGCCGCGCGCTCCGCTTCCTTCGCCGCGGGGACCGCGAAGGCCCACTTGCGCGGCAGCCGCGGGCTCGCGAGGGCGCAGCGGCAGAAGACGCGCGCCGCCGACGGCGACGCGGCGCAGTGCGGCGCGAGCAGCCGCAGCGCGTCCGCCGGGCAGGCCTCGAGGAGGTCCGCGGTCCGCGCCAAATAATCTAAGATCACGTGCGCCTCGAAGCGGCCGCCGACGGGCGCGAGCGCGAAGACGAACGCCCGGAGCGCCGCGTCGTGCGCGTCGCGGGCCGCCGCGTCCATCGTCGGCCGGTCCGCCTCGGCGGACGCGGGGCCGAGAAGCGACGCGCCGAAGCCGTCGAGCGCGCGCGCGCCGCCGTCGCAGAGGTCGCGGAGCGCGGCCCGCGCCGACTCCAGGAGCTCCGCATCGCTGGCGGCGTGCTCCGTCTCGAGGAGCGACGGCGCCTGCTTCCGCGACACGCCGCCCTGCTGCCCGAAGAGCGGCAGCGCCATCGCCGATCGCGTGCGCGCGTCGACGCCGCGGCGCTTTCTGTGTTGCGATCACCGACCGACGTTCGCAGCCTCGCGACGCTTCTGCGTGCCAGCAACGGTGCGGTCGCGGCGCACGGCACGGCGCTTCGGACGGCGGCCAAGCGCGACAGGCGATGAAATGAGCTCGAGCCGCAAGGTTCACCATCAGCGACGGTGCTGCAAGGTCGACATGCTTCCCGGCAGCCCGGCCGCTCGCGCGGCAGTTGTGTCGAGAAGCTGCCCGAGCCATCGTCCCCGACGTCAAACAGTCAGTTCGCTGCCCACCCGGACGCGCGCTGACGAGGCAAGCCACCGCGCGCGGATGGACAAGGAGAACTGCTGCGTCGCCCGGGCACCCACTGGCGCCGCCGCGATGGAGAAGCAGCCGGC
>NW_008705561.1:1766498-1771925 GCF_000186865.1 Aureococcus anophagefferens
GTCGACGACGGCGAGAAGAACGCGGTGCGAGACGCGCTGTCCGACGTGAGCGCGTGGTTCGACGAGTACATGGCCGAGGAGGGCGTCGAGATGGACGCCGTCGTCGCGCTCGGCGAGCTCGGCGCGCCCCTGTCGCCGGAGCCCGAGATCCACAAGGCCATGCTGGTACTGCTGTGCCGCGTCTTCGACTACGAGCTGAGGACGGAGGACCTCTTGGAGCTGTGCCGGGGCAACCGGCGCCTCGCCCTCGAGACGGTCTGCGGGTTGCTCGAGGACGGCGAGGCCGTGTCGACGGCCGTCGCCCAGCGCCAGGAGGCCCAGGGCGGCCAGCGCGCGGTCTGGGAGAAGGTCGTCGTCGCGCAGCGGTGGGAGCGGAGCCTCGTCGCGCAGGCGTGCTGCCTCCTGCGCGGCTTCACGCACCCGGCGACCTACTTCAAGGCCATGGACGAGGGCTTCTACTTCCTCGAGTGCGGCGTCGAGCTGCCGGAGTACTGCATCGAGCAGTTCTCGCTCGAGATGCACGGCCTCCTCGCGGTCGCGATGCGCGACCAGCTCGTGGAGAAGCTCTCCTACGCGCTCCACGACGCCCTGTTCCACGGCGAGGCCCGGGTGCTGTCCAACACGGAGCACGCCGCCGTCTTCGCGGCGCACAACTTCTTCCAGAATCTGTACCTGTACGGCGGCGGCGTCGACGCGCCCTTGGAAGGGCCGTCGCTCGCGGAGATTTATAGGGGCCACCTCATCTGCGACACGCTGCTCGTGCCCCATCTCGTGCTGCCCTACCTCGAGCGCTGCATCTACCACGCCCAGGTGCTCCACCGGCGCCACCTGGCGTCGCGCGACGCGCTCGCGATCCTCGGGCCCGAGTGCGAGGGTTTGGTCGACGACGTCACCGCGCGCGACATGGACGACCCGGCGCTGACCCACGGCATCGCCGCGACGCTGCGCACTTTAGTGATTGCGACGTTCCGGGCGCCGCGGACCCGGGTCATGTTCCAGATCCTGCGCCGCTTCAACCCGACGCCCGCGCTGCTCGAGATGAAGGGCTTCGTCGCGCGCCACGAGTACGTTTTTACATTGCTCCTCCAGCTCAACGTGAACATGGGCTCCTTCGACGTGTCCCGCGGGGCCATGAAGGAGAGCCTGGCGGACGTCTACAAGGGCTTCACGCTCCTCCAGGACGTCGCGGACGTCTACGCGTCGCTCGACGGCGACAAGAAGCGTAGAATTTTGCGGCGCCTCGAGCAGAGCGGCGCGCTGCCGCTGGCGCGCGACACGCCGTCCTACACGGCGCTGCTGAACCTGCTCTGGGGCGGCGGCGGCGGCCAGTTCGAGTACCTGCGGACCGCGCACCGCGCCGCGGTGTCGCTCATGGAGGCGGAGCTCGACGGCGCGCTCGCGTCGAGCGACGACGACGACGACGGCTGCGGCCTGGACCACGACGACGACCTCGGCGAGACGGCGGCCTTCCGCGACGCGCGCGCGGCGGCCAAGGCCGCCGCGGCGAAGCGCGTAAGCGACGCGACGGCCGCGTCGGCCGACGACGACGACGACGACTCCTTCGCGGGCGACGACGGGTCCCCGGACGTGCCCGCCTGCGACGGCGGCGAGGCCGAGGGCGGCGTCTTCTTCCACACCTCCGGCCGCGGCGACGACTCCGAGCTGCTGACGACGTGCAAGCTCGGGGGCGACGCGCGCGGCGAGCCGCCGACGCCCAAGATCTCCAAGCTCGCGCCGCCGCCCAAGGCCGACGCCCCGGCGCCGGCCTCCTACGACGACGCGCCCAAGGTGTTGAGCCTCCTCGGCGACCTGCCGACGCTCGACGCCCACAGGAAGGACCGCAAGCCCAAGAAGAAGGAGCTCAAGGCGTTCCTCGATCTCGATCTGGAAGTCCCCGTCGCGCAGCTCCACGTGAACAACGCGGACCACCGCGCGGAGCAGCGCGCGCTGGGCTACGTCCAGGGCGACCGGGGCCCGCTGTCGCCGACGAACATGAAGCCCGTCGCCGACGGCGCGGTGCCGCGGCGCCTCTGCTGCGCGATCAACGGCCACCTCATGCGCGACCCCGTCCGGGCCCGGGGCAAGCCCCACGCGCCGGCCTTCGAGCGGGAGACCATCGAGCTCTGGCTCGAGACGCGCGGCTCCGTGTGCCCCATCACGGGGGCGCCGTTGGAGAAGATCGACCTCGCGGCCGACGCGGCGCTCCGCAACGAGATCGTGCGCTACCACATCGCGCGCACGACGCTCGCCGACGAGCAGGACCCCTTCGAGCTCATCAAGGCGTCCAAGACCACGAACGACAAGGGCGAGCCCCAGACGCCCACGCCCAAGGCGCGCGACGACGACGCCGAGGCCGACCTCTACGACTTTTGAAGCGCGGTCCCTGCCCCTTTAAACAACACGCCCCCATCATCGGTAGGGGACGAGGTCCGCGCGCGCGTAGAGGTCGAGCGCGAGGCCGACCTCGTAGAACGACGTCACCGACGACGAGGGGACGTCCGCGGACGTGTGCGCGAGGAGCAGGTCGCCGCAGACCTGTTTCAGCGACGCCTTGGTGACCTCCTGGAGCAGCGCGTAGTCCTTGTAATAGGCCGCGAGCGGCGTCTCGCGCGCGCGGTTCTTCTCCGCGAGCGCGGCGTCGACCGCGGCGTCGATCGCGTCCAGCGGCGCGTAGGCCGCGAGCGCCGAGTACTTGAGTTCCAGGATGACGTTTTCGCGGTCCGCGTAGGTCGCGTGCTCCGCGTCGATGGACGCGTCGAGCGTGACGAGACCCCGGGGGAGCCCGAGCTCCGCGGCGACGCGCCGCGTGACGGCGCTGATGCCCGTCGGCGTCAGCGGGTCGCCCTGGGTGACGAGGATCGCGTCGCCGTCCGACAGCCGCGGCCGCAGCGCCGCGCAGACGCGGCGCGCCACCTCGTCGGGGTCGCGGCCGTCTCGCCGGTCCGTGCCGCCCTCGATGACGATGGGATGCAGCGTTTTCAATTTGCTCAGGGCCGCGGCGCCCGTGAGCATGGTCGTCGAGAGTTTCATGCAGCAGAGCGTTTGCGTTTCGCGCGCTTTCAAGAGCCGGACGCAGCTCGCGAGGCAGCTTGCGAGAGCCGGACTCTGCACGAGAGCTCAAAACATCCAGGCTCCATAAGGGTGCAACATTGGAAATATGCTGACATTGAAGCATATATCCCTACGATGACGCGATTTCGGGTGAGCTACACGCGTCGTCAGCTTTTTGATAAGTGGACCCCGCTCACGTCGACCATGAGCTTCCTGTTCGACCCCGCGTACCACAAGGTCGGCAAGAACGGCGTGTGCGCGCCGGCGTCCGTCCGCCATGCAACGCCGCGCGCCCGTTTTTTTTACGGCGGCAGCCCCGCTTTTCCAAAGTCGCCTCGCTCCGTTTTCCGACGCGCATCCTTTTTCTCAGGTCGCCGTTCCAGAACATGTGCGCCTACCTCGGCGGGTCGGCGATCCAGACCGTGGGCGACAACCCCGTGACGGCCTACCGGCAGCTCGTGCAGCAGTACGCCAAGGACCTCAACGGCAACACCGTCGCGCCCAAGGTCGCGGTCGGCGAGGCGAACGCGACGTTCATGAAGAACCCCGTCGGCGCCATGCTCAGCGGCCTCTGGCCGCGGCTCATCGGCGTGCTCCTGAAGCGCATCCCCAAGTTCGGCTTCCTGCTGGGCTACTCGTTCGTCGTCGGCGAGGGCGACCCGGGCTTCGCGGCGGCGACGTGCGCGTCCATCTGCAGCGCGCCCTTCATCAACCCCGTGCGCCTCGTCGAGAAGCAGCAGCGCGCCTACTTCAAGACGACGGGCACGGAGAAGCCCATCCTCGAGATCCTGAGCGAGGCCAAGGCGAAGAACTTCGCCCCCCTCTTCCGCGGGACGATCCCGCTCATGGGCCACTCCCTCGCGTCGGCGATCCTGGGCCTCGTGGGCCAGCCGAAACTCCAGAAATACGTCCAGAAGGAGCTCGGCGCCTCCGGCTCCTTCTCCGGCT
Organism: Aureococcus anophagefferens; assembly: GCF_000186865.1. Classification (NCBI taxonomy): domain Eukaryota; class Pelagophyceae; order Pelagomonadales; family Pelagomonadaceae; genus Aureococcus; species Aureococcus anophagefferens. The sequence continues at coordinate 1,770,498 of NW_008705561.1, forward strand.
CCGCGACGAACCTCGTCGCGTCCGCGGTCGTCTCGCCCATCTACGTCGTCGTCACGAACCCGCTGAGCCGCCTCGAGGTCATCATGCAGACCAACTCCATCAAGGGCAAGGCCATCAGCCCCATCGAGGCCGTCAAGGAGATGACCGCCGACATGGCCAAGTTCGGCCTCAAGGGCATCTTCCGCGGCCAGGGCATCGGCATCGCCAAGGCCATCGTCTCGCTCACGCTCTTCCACGAGGGCCGCATGTACATCGCGGCCAAGTTCAAGGCCTCCAACGAGTCCAAGCTCGCCTAGGCGGCGCCGTGAAAAAAACGGCGGACCTGAAGCGGTCCCCCTCGCCCGGAGCCGACCGTCCCGCGCGGCCGCGGAAAGCGCGGCCGCGCGCCCGCCGGGGTCGCGCCCGCCGACCCCGCGCCCACCCTCCGCCTTCGCCGGCGGAGGACCGACGGACTACAATAACACGAAGCTGTATGGACCTCCGGACCCAGAGCGGCGCGCGGATGTGAGGCGAGCCATGGTTGAACTTGGCAACAACTTCAAGCATCGGGTTTTTGCAGCCGGACAGCACACTGCCTTTTGGGCCGACAGCCGATGTTTCAGCCGCTGGAAATCGACGATGTCTGGCCCTCGCGCCGGCTGTACTGCAGCGATTTCGACGCGGTAAAGCCCTAACGTTCCACACATGGACCCGACGCGTCGGTCTGCCTATTTTTTTCCGGCGCGCGGCGCGTCTGCGCGCGAGGAACACTGGTGGTGGCGGCACGGAGCGACTGCAATCGGTGCGGTCCAGCGTTTCTGCGCGCCCACTGGCTTCGTAGCGTGCCGTTTTGCGATGGGAGCTGCTTTGTATATGTCTCGACGTGTTCCAACCCGCGGGTGCGCTGGGAGACGGATTTCGCACGCGCTCGCGACCTCGACGCGGTGGCGCGAACGCTGTACCGAGATCATGACGTGCTTTTGTACGTCAAAACAGACTTCTCCGAGAGCGCGCGAGCTACGACGGCTGACGAACGGGCCCCTACGACTCGCCCAAGGTGTCGGACGCGTCCCTGCGACTCGTTCTGGCTTGCCGACGGTTTCGGGGTCGTTTTCGGTGCCCGAGAGGCGCTGTTTTCGCCGACGAGAAAACGCTGCCGTCGCGCGGTCTTTTTGGCCGGACCGTCGCGTATGGTCATGCCGACGTGCGCGCGGCCCTTTAGAGCGCCGAAAACGACTCGTGTGTCGTCGCGTAAGGGTCGGTTTGGGGCTGGATTCCCTCTAGGGATCGGACGAACGCCATCCGATCGCTGCAACACCCTCACAACTGGGCGTGAAAGTTTGCTGGGCCCTTCCTTAGGCGTACCCGCCTGTGCTTACCAATTTTTTACCATAGAAACTACCATCGTCGCGCGCACTGGCCGACGGCGCCCGCCGCTCCCGGCGGATC
>NW_008705561.1:1771975-1800489 GCF_000186865.1 Aureococcus anophagefferens
GAGCATGTGACAAGCTTTGAGACCTTTTACAGCCGCTACAGCATGGATTCCAGCCGTTCCGCTTCCCACGCGCTCCAGATATGTTGCGCCGACAACGCGGTGCAAAAGTAGTCGCGCGAACGCGGTCGCGCGCGTCCGAAATCGGCTCAAAAGGGATCGATTTGCGACCATACCCTACGATCCCAGACTTTGCGCGAGTTCGGGCGTGCCAGGAGTCGCAGGGGCGTCGATCGTGTCCTATCGTAACCCCATCGTCGCGCTGCGCAAGCGGTTCCGCGTCTTGGCGTCCGTCGGCGTTTTGGCAGCGTTCGCGGTCGTGTCGGCGTTTCGGCGCTCGTCTCGAACGCGCGGCCGCGGAGTCGAAACAGTCCCCGAGGGTGTTCTCGCGGTTCAGTCCGCTCGAGGCGTGTATGGAGCAGACCGCGGTAACAAAACGGCTCTCTATGATGCCACGAGCGGCTCGGAGAGGTGGGATCGACACGATTTGAGCATATATTCGTCGAGAGCGCGACCTCCGCGCGCCCGCGCGCCCGCGATTCGCTGGAAAAAAGTAGTCAGGCCCACGCGTTGGGTCTATGCGCCGCGCGTCACGGCTTTACCGCGCTCAAATCGACGCGGTACAGCCGCCGTCTCGGCCAGACGGCGGCGGCGCCAGCGGCTGAAACAGGCCAAAAGGCAGTGAGCACGGCAGGATGGTCTGAGCCCAATTTCAGAGCAGCATGCGCCGCGCGCTGCTCGGATGCCTGCTGGGCGCCGCGCGCGTCGCCGGCCGCGTGGAGCTGAGCCCCCTCTTCTCCGACGGCGCGGTCCTCCAGACGAACTTCGAGTCGGGCATGCGGTCCCTCATCTACGGCCGCGCCGCGCCCGGCGAGACCGTGTCCGTGGCCGGGGCGCACCGCATCGTCGGCAAGGCGCCCTTCTCGACGGTGACCGATTCGAAGGGCCGCTGGCGCATCCAGCTGGATCCCTACACGCACCCGAAGCACGCGACGAACAGCTTCGCGCTGACGGTGTCCGGGTCGGCGACGCGCGACGATATAACGCTCCGCGGCGTCACCTACGGCGACGTCTACCTCTGCGCGGGCGGCGGCCCCGCGGCGGCGCCGGGCGCGCGGCCACCGCCGGGCGCGGCGCGCGTGTCGCTCCTCAAGGTCGACGCGGCGCCGTCGGCGGCCGCGCGCGACGACTTCCGCGCCGCGAGCCTCGGCGGCCGGCGCGGCTGGGCGCCGCTCGACCGCGCGGCGAACGTCAGCGCCGCCTGCGTCGCCGCGGCGCTCGCCGTCGCGGACAAACACTGGGGCGACCGGCCCCTGGGCATCGTCGAAGCGACGGCCGACGCGTCGATCGACGCGTGGCTGCCCCGCGAGGCGCGCGGCGCCTGCGACAACCGGCGGCGCCTGTCGTTCTTCGGCGCGAAGAAGAAGCGGCGCGAGGGCGACGCGCACGGGTCCGTCTTCGGCGGGCTGATTCATCCGCTCGTGGGCTTCGCGCTCCGCGGCGTGTTCTGGCTCCAGGGCGACCGCGACGTCGCCGCGGCCCCGGGCGCCTACGGCTGCCGGCTCCGCGCGCTCATCTCCTCCTGGCGGGACCGCTGGGGCATCGGCGAGTTCGCGTTCGTCGCCGTGGAGGCGGCACCGGGCGCCGCGTCGGCGGCGCTCCCGGCGTTCCGCGCCGCGCAAAGGTCCGCGCTGCCGCGGCCGGGCGGCGACGTGCAGACCACGGGCCTCGCGGCGACGTATGACCTCGGGCGCGCGCCGCCGGCGGCGGCCGTCGGCGACCGGCTCGCGGCGGAGATGCTGAGGGTGGCCTTCGGGCGCCGGGACGCGCCCGAGGCGCCGCGCGTGGTCCGCGTCGCCGCGGCGGGCGGCGCCGTCGTCGTGGAGCTCAGCGCGCCCGTGGTCTACCGGGACGCGCGCGGCTGCGCGGCCTGCTGCAAGCGCGACCGCCGCGTCTTCCAGATTTCGAGGGACGGTGACACCTGGGCGAGCGCGGGAGCGCCCGCGGCGGCGAACGGCACGATCGTCGTCGCCGCGGCCGGCGTCGTCAGGCTGCGCTACGACTGGCTCCCCGCGCCGGAGTGCGTCGTCGTCGGCGAAAACGGCGGCCTGCCCCTCGCGCCCTTTGTGCTCGACGTCGGCGGCGGCGCCGTCGCGCGGACGCCGCCGATGGGCTACAACACGTGGAACTACTTCCACTGCAACGTCGACGAGAGGGCCGTCGTGCGCACGGCGCGGCTCCTCATCGACCTGGGGCTCGCGGCCAAGGGCTACGCCTACGTCAACGTCGACGACTGCTGGCAGGTCGGGCGGGACGGCGCGGGGAACATCGTCGCGGATCCCGCGCGGTTCCCGGGCGGCATGAAGGCCGTCGCGGACGCGGTGCACGCCCTGGGCATGAAGTACGGCCTCTACACGGCGTCGCACGAGTTCACGTGCCAGGGCCGGCCCGGGTCCTACCTCCACGAGACGCGCGACGCGGACGCGTACTGCGCCTTCGAGGTCGACTACGTCAAGATCGACGCGTGCGGCGGCCGGGGCTACGCCAAGAAGGACCGTCGGAAGTCGTGGCAGCTGTTCCGCGACGCTTTTGATGAGTGCCACGCGCGCACGGGCCGCGCCGTCGTCGAGTCCGTCGAGAGCTGCGGCACCGTCGACGAATGCGGCGCGTGGGTCGGCGACGTCGCGCACCTCTGGCGGACGACGAACGACATCCAGAACAACTGGGCGTCCGTGCTCGCGAACGCGGACGCGACGGAGCGGCTCTGGAGCCTGGCGGGGCCCGGCCACTGGAACGACCCGGACATGCTGCTGGTGGGGAACGTCGGGCTGGACGCGGACGAGGCGAGGGCGCATTTCTCCATCTGGTGCATGCTCGCGGCGCCGCTGCTCATCGGGACGGACCTCCACGCGCTGTCGGCGGAGAACCTGGCGATCCTCGGCAACGAGCACCTCATCGCCATCGACCAGGACCCGCTGGGCTTCCAGGGGCGCAAGGTCGTCCGCGGGGCGCGGGAGGTGTGGATGAAGCAGCTCGCGAACGGCGACGTCGCCGTCATGCTCCTCAACCGCGACGCCCGGGCGGCGCGCGTCTCGGCGAAGCTCGACGCGGTCGGACTGGCGGCGGGGCGGCGCTACGCGGTCTTCGACTGCTGGCGGGGCAAGGCCGCGGGGACCGCCGCGGGCTCGTACGCGGCGGACGTCCCGCGCCACGGCGCGGTCGTCGTCCGGCTGTCGCCGGACACCGCGGGGAAGGAGCCGGCGAAAAGCGGCGGCCTGCTGAAGGGGCTGCTGGCGGGGTAAGGCGGCACGGCGGGCGGGATGGGATGGGGGACCGGACGGCGTCGATTTTGCCTTGACGTGTCTCTAAACGTAGGGGGCCCATGGAGGAACCGCGGGGGAAGGGAGGCTCAAAGGGATTTTGCCGAGGTCGTCTGGGCGCCGGGGGGCCGCGGACTTCGACTGCGAACCGCACAGCGAGGGACACGATGTCTGCGCCCGCGACAGCAGCGAAGCCCGCTGAAGCGGCGACGACCGTGCGACCCCCGCGTCGAATCCGTGCGGGGGAGCGCGCGCGCGCGCGCGCGCGCGGCACCGCGCGCGCGTCCGGAGCGGGCGCGGCGCCGTCGCTTTTCGCGAGACCACCTTTGGGAAGAGGCTCGCGCGCGCACCCATGACGGACGCCCGCCCTCCGCAGGACGCCGCGGCCTCCGGCGAGAAGCGCAAGGCCGACATCGAGATCTTCGAGGAGGACGACGAGTTCGAGGAGTTCACCATGGAAGATTGGGACGAGACGAAGGAGGACACCGACGACCAGAAGCTCTGGCAGGCGCGGCGCCGGCGTCCGGGGCGCCGCGCGCGCGGCTCGGCCGCCGCCGCGCGTGTCCGCGGTCGCGCGCGACGCGACCGCCGCTCGCTCGCCGCGCGCGCGCGCGGCCCCGCCGCGCGACGCGACCGCCGCTCGCTCGCCGCGCGCGCGCGCGGCTCCGCCGCGCGACGCGACCGCCGCGCGTTCCGCAGGACGACTGGGACGACGACGACGTCGACGATGACTTCTGCCGCCACCTGAGGGAAGAGATCAACAAGCCGGAGAAGTAGGCGCGCCCCCTCGACCCTCGCGCGCGTCGCTACACACACCGTTCTTAGCTAGCGGCCCCGCGCGAGGACGTCGCCGACGACGCGGTTGAACGCGTCCGCGTTCTCGAGGGCGATCTGGTGGCCCGAGTCGGGGACGATGACGAGGTCCGCGCCGTCGGGCCCGAAGCGGCCGAGGACGTCGGGCACGGCCGGGTTGAACATCCAGTCGCGCCGGCGGTCGCCGAAGAGCACCGTCGTGTCGCACGAGAGCGACTCGAGGTCCTCGGCGGCGAGGGGCCGCCGCGCGTAGATGCCGCGGAGCGCGTCGTCGCGGTCCGCGGGCGCGAAGAGGCTCGTGAGCGCGAACTCGCTCGACGCGTCGAGCACGTTGATGGAGTAGAGGTACTTGGCGAGGTCGAGGACGTCCTCCTCGGACACGGCGACGCGCGCGTAGCGCTCGCGCACGGAGCGGAGCGCGGCCGCGAAGGCCGCGGCGTCGCCGAGGACGCCGACGGTGCGGAGCATGGTCTGCGGCGTGCACGACCAGCGCCAGAGGCGCAGCAGGAGCTCCGAGGACGCCGTCCGGAGCCCCGCGGCCGACGCGTCCGTGCCCGCGGCGGCGACGGCGGCCGCGCGCCTCGCGGCGCGCGCCGACGGGCCGCGGCCGCGCCGGCGGACGCCCGCGGGCCGCGCCGCGTCCGGCGCGAAGGGGAGCCCGAGCGGGCTCACGAGCACGAGCCGGTCGACCTTGTCCGGGCGGCGGAGCGCGTAGTGCGTCGCGAAGTAGGCGCCCATGGAGTGCGCGACGATGTCGACCTTGCGGCCGGGCACGCAGGCGTCGACCCACGCGTCGAAGCTCTTGGTGAACCAGTCGACGCCGCGCGCCACGGCGGCGTCGCGCGCGGCCTCCGTCGGGAACGGCGCGACGGCCTCGAAGCGCGGCCGCGCGGACCGGCCCATGCCGAGCCAGTCGAGCGCGAGCACGCGCCGCCCGCCGCCCGCGCCCGCGAGGGAGTCGACGTTGCGGTAGTACGTCGCCTTGCCCGAGCCGAAGCCGTGCGCGAGCACGCAGGGCGTCGCCGACGGCGGGCCGGACACGTCCAAGGTCGCGATGGTCTGCGCGCCGAGGCTGCAGGAGTCGATGACCACGTCCTTGACGTCGACGTCGCGCGACACGCGCGCGAGCAGGAGCCGCTCGGCCTCCGCCGCGCGCTGCTGCCTGCCTTCCGGGCTGCGCGGCCACTGCGCGGGCCAGCTCGAGGCGATGGGCACCTCCGTCGCCGGCCGAAGCGACAGCGACAGCGCGCGCCGCACCATCGCGCTGAGAACGACGAACGTGCTTCCGCAACGAATCATTGCAACACGCTAGCCGACAACAGCGGTGCAGGCTTGCAGGGTTCGAACCTTACATTCTAATGCCGAATCGACAACTCCAACGTCAAAGAGCACGTTGACCCAAGAGGCAGCCCGGATATCCGAGCACGTCGGGGACGATGGGCCGGTCGGACTACGAGGCGCTCGAGGAGCGCGCCTGGGGCGGCCGCGGCCTGCTGGCCGTCGTCGGCGGCCTCGCCGTCGGCGGCCTCGCGAACTTGGCGGCCATCGGCGGCACGCCGTACAAAGGCGCGATGCTGGCCCTCGAGAGCTTCGGCGGCAAGGGCGCGCGCTCGTCGCCGGCGCAGCTGTCGAACGCGACGGACGAGAGCGTGGTCACGACGACGGTCTACGCCGCGGATCTGCTGAAGATCGACTCCGTGTGCGAGTGGATCGAATCCTACGAGGGCGTGGACAAGTGCACGTCGCTGAGCGACGAGAAGCTCTACAAGCTCGTGCCCAAGAGGATGGTCTTCGAGACGCGCAAGTCCTTTGTGCGCGGGTCCATCGGCGACGACGCCGAGGGCGGCTACCTGACCTTCAACATGGTCATGCAGAACCGGGACAACACCTTCGACGCGTCGTGGCTGGTGGTGTGCGACGTCTACGGGACCATCGAGACCATGGAGCCCCTCTACCAGGGCAAGGAGTTCTACCGCGCGGCGGGCCTGAAGATGTACAGCGACACCGAGGTGCTCTTCGCCGCCGGCGAGTCGACGTCCCTCAACGGCTACGTCTACCTCTTCGACTGGAAGACGGGCACCTACGCGAAGCACGGCGACAAGAAGGTCGACATCCACGACCTCCAGCGCGCCTACAGCGGCGACTACTACTGGGCGCTGGATTCCAAGGAGTACGGCAAGGTCGACGTCGCTAACGGCGCCTGGACGATCGGCCCGAACGAGATCGGCGTCGCGCAGTCCGAGGTCGACGACCTCAACCATATCCAGCTCATCGAGGACGACAAGTACGCCATCCTGAGCTCGCGGTCGACGAACACGATCTACAAGGTCAAGGCCGATTCCGGCGACGAGGTCTGGGCCCTGGGCGGCGACCTCGGCGACTTCACGATCACCGGCATCGACGGCACGGAGTACGAGGCGGGCCACTCCTACTGGCACGGCCAGCACAACGCGGAGTACATCGGCAACGACGAGTACGCCATGTTCGACAACAACTTCGACTACGTCGAGAAGGGCTCGAAGCTGCTCGTCGTCAAGCTCGACGAGGACGGCGGGAACGCGACCGTCGTCTTCGAGTACTCCACGGGCACCTACTCCATGGTCTTCGGCGACAACGACAAGCTGCCGACGACGAACATGCTCGGCTGCTGGTGGCCGTCGTCCTACTACACGTCGAGCGACTACGCGAACGCGAAGGTCGTCGAGGTCGTCCGCGACACGTCGGACATCGCGTTCGAGCTCGACATCTACAACGACGTCACCTGCGAGGCGGACTCCTGCGACGTCGAGGAGGGCTGGCTCATGTACTCCGTCGAGCGCTTCTACACGAAGCCCCTGGTCTACGGCCTCGCCTGCGCCGCGGGCGACGACGACGGCGCCTACACGCTCACCGCGACGACGATGGACACGCACAAGATGGCCTCCAAGTCGCCGGGCTCCTACGTCGTCGAGGACGCCAAGGGCGCGACCATCGCGTCGGGCACCTTCGACTTCGACGCCCACTGGAACCCGACGGCGCTCAGCGTCGACGTCACGGGCCTCACGAGCGGCGAGGGCACGCTCAAGGTCACGAACAAGTACGACTCCGTCCGCAGCTACGACTTCACGTGCTAGGCGCGCGTCTCTCCCTTTCGAACGTTACAGAAATTCCAGCATGGCGAAGAGCACGCGCGCGAGGAGCGGGTGGTTGTGCCGCGTGTGGACCGCGTCGCCCTTGACGACGCCGCAGAACGTCCGCGAGATCGCGTCGGCGCGCAGGATGCGCAGGCCCGGCAGGGGCCAGGCCTCGCGGCCCGCGACGCCGCGGACGTCGTCGGGGCAGGGGAAGCCCGGCCGCCGCGTCGCGCCGCCGACCCAGCACGCGTTCAGGTCGTCGACGAAGTGCTCCGCGACGCCGTTGAGGAAGGCGGAGCCGTAGGCGTCGATGGTCACGTTCGCGCACATGGCCTCGGGCGACAGCGTGCCGTAGCGCCGCCGCGGCGGCGGCCGCTCGCGCCGCGCGTCGTCGACGCAGCTTCTGACGAGCGGCGCCGCCGCGGTCCGCGGCTCCGACTCGAGGGACCGGAGCGCCGCGTCCCACGCGCCGTACAGGTTCTTGTCACAAACAAAATTCGTGTGCCGCCAGACGAGGGCCGTCCGGGCCAGCGCGCCCCGCGCGAGCGACCAGCGCACGATTTGGTGCGCGACGTCCGCAAAGTCCGCGACGTAGTTCGCGTCCTTGGCGTAGGTGAGGGGCCGCCCGGGGTGCGCGTGGAGCACGTGGAGGCCGTAGTTCATGACCCAGATGCGCCGGACGTTGTCGTTCCCCGGCCAGACGGGCACGCCTAAAACCGCGTCGTGGTTGACTTTCGCGACGGACGCGTTGGCGAAGCCGTGGTAGGACTCGGCGTCGAAGGCGTCGGAGCAGTTCCGGCCGTCCTTCTCGAGGATCATGACGCGGCAGTTCGGGCTCGTGTCCGGCGACCGGCTCACGCGCGCGGCGCGGAGCGCGTCGTTCAAGGTCCTCGGCGGCGACACGGTGCCCTTGTCGTCGGCCGTGCCCGGGTAGATGAGGCGCAGCGAGTGGCGCGTCTTATTCTTCGAGCCCTCGGTCCTGGCCTTGGCGACGGCCGCGCGCGTCGCCGCGACGACCTTGTCGGCGTAGTACCGCGCCGCGGCCGCGACGTCCGGCGCGGCGGCGAAGCGCAGGAGCTCCTGCAGCGGGCCCTGCATGTTCCGCGTCGTCGAGTCGCCGTGGAAGACGAAGCCGGCGTTCCTCACGGCCGCGGACAGCGCGACGGCCGTGTCGAGGGCCTAGGCGGGCGCGCGTCGCTCAAACGTTAGAAGGACGCGACGCCGGGGGTCCGCGCCGGCGCGACGCAGCCGCAGGTCCCGTCGCGCGCGACGCATTTGAGCTCGCCGTAGGGATCGCCGAGCGTGCGCGACCAGGACTCGGCGACGGCGCCGACCATGAGCCCGGCGCAGAGCACGTCGCTGCAGCGCGGTAAGTGGTCCGGGATGTCGACGAAGCAGGCCGTCGCGCGCGGCCGATTCGCGTAGTCGAGGTCCTCGAGCACGGTGGCGGCCGTCGCCGCCGCGACGGCCCATGCGAGTAAAGCGATCATCGAGTCGAGGTCACCATCGTAAATAACACGTTGGAGTGAGCCAATGCTTCAACTTACGTCAAATGTATCATCGTCAAACGCTCAAACTACCGCGCTATAGTCTCACCGCCCATCGCGCAGCGGTTTGCGTCCGCCGCGCCTCGACGGTCGCCGCATCCTTCGGAGCCCTCCGCCCGCCGTGAGTGGGGGCGCGGCTAACACCGGAGCCACCTCGACGCGCGGCGCACCGCCCGCGACGCCGCCGGCGCCATGTCGACGTCGAAGACGACGCAGCAGCAGATCTACGCCGAGGACATGAGCGAGGAGAAGGTCGAGTTCGCGCTGGACATCGCCCAGGAGGGTTTCAACCAGGCGTCCTTCAAGGGCAAGGTCTACTCCTACATCGCCCAGTTCATCCGCGCGGGCTTCGAGAAGGCGTACGGCAAGGGCTGGAACGTCGTCGTCGGCCGGTCCTTCGGCGCCTACGTGACGCACGAGATCAAAACCTACATGTACTGCTCCGTCGTCCCCGGCGTCTGCGTCCTGATCTGGAGATGCGAAGGCGAGCCGACCTAGACGCGCCGCGAGACGCGCCGCGGCGCCGCGGCGCCCGCCGCCGCGGCCGCGGGCCGCCGCCCGACGTTTTTGGAGGACCCGACGCCGCGCCGGAGATGGCCGGACGCCGCGCCGGAGCCCCCACGACGCACCACTCGCCTCGCCGCCCCTCCCCGACCTAAGCACCCCCCGAGACGAGCGGCGCCCGGACGCGGTTACCACGCGCGGGGGCCTTTTCGCGGCCTCCGCCTAGGAGACGCGGAGGCCGAGGAAGGTGGAGAAGATCGCGGAGGAGGACGACTCGAAGACCGCGTCGTGGAGGAAGCGCTCGAGGAGGAAGCACTTGACGGCGAGGTAGTCCTTGTCGAGGCAGCGGAAGAGGCGCTGGCGGCGCTTGAGGCAGCGCCAGGACCAGAGCGTGTTGCGGTAGGTGACGTCGGCGTCGGGCTCCTTGGCGATGGCCTGCTGGAGGTCGAGGAAGTGGGAGTGGCGGCGCCAGATGCCGAAGGTCACGCCGCCGAGGCGCGCGACGACGAGGTACTCGGCGCGGAGGTCGACGCCGCTGCGCTCGCGGACGATCTGGAACTTGGGGATGCGGATCATGAGCGACGTGCGCTCGCCGCAGCAGTCGCACTGGAACGACTTCGTGACGGACGTGCCGAACGGCGACGGCTCCCGGAGGATGGGCACGGCCGCGCGGCCCGGCGGCGGGCCGCAGGGCGGGCAGGCGCCGTCGTCGTAGGCCACGCAGGACTTCTCGAAGTTGGCGCGCATGGCCGCCTCGGCCGCGCGCCGCTCCGCGAGCGGCTGCGGCGGCCGCTGGCCCGCCGTCGCGTGCCAGAGCACCTGGTCGTCCAAGGTCGCCTCGAGCACGTAGTCGGGCACCTCGACCTCGCTGCGGTTCCCGCCGAGCCGCTCCTGGGACGGCTGGTCGCCGTGGGCGCCCTCCTCCTCGTAGAAGCCCCAGTCGCTCGCGTACGTGCTCGCGCTCTCGGAGCTCGGGTTCCGCGCGAGGCGGCTCCGGCTGAAGACGCGCGCCGGGGCGCCCGCGTGCATGTTCCCCGAGCGCATGGCACGCGCGAGGCCCTCGAGGGCGCCGCCGGAGTCGTGCTTCGCCGCGGCGTCGAGCTTCGCGGGCGACCCGGTCCGCGAGTTGTTCGACCCGTGCTTCGAGCCCGCGGAGCTCCCGGAGTCGTCGCGCCGCGCGGCGACGGGGCGCAGGTGGAAGCCCCCGCCGAGGTGCTTGCTCCAGCTCAGGCGGTGCATCGCGCACGCCTTGCGCGACAGCGAGTTCGCGCGCGGCCGGCGGCTCGGCGCCGGCTCGTCCTGGATGCCGAACATGGTGTTGAGCTGGATGCGGGTGTCGTTGATGCCCAAGCTCGCCATTGTTTTAAGCCGTGGTTTTGGCTATCGGTCGACTTTTTGACGCGAGGAACGTCGATGGATTTGTTTCGAGGCGTTTTGAGGCGTTTTGAGAGCCGGGTCTTCGCTGTTTTGGTCGCGAGGGGACGTGAGCGGCGGTCGTCGACGCGTCGATCGAGTGGGAGGTATGCTCGACTCGTAGCCCGTCTCGGAGCCGCGCCTTCTTCGATGCCAGCTTGCCAGCGAAGCAAAGCCGCAATCTTTTGTGGCGAATCGGGTCGACGGCCGTCGCGCACCCAGGCGGATCGACGCCCCGGCTAGGTGTCGTCTTACGCTCGTGGGCTCGCGCTTCGACGGGTGTGACGGCGGGCGTGATGGATGGCGAGCTCGTCGATGAGAGATCGCTTTATCGCAAATTATGCGACGCCACAGTAGTTGGGGATATTCCGCTAATGCGACGTGCGCTGGCTGCGGGTGCCGACCCGAACATGATAGAAGTTGAACGTCTTGCGCCCTTACAGAGCGCTGCTGTCATATGTCGCCCTGAAGCTGTCGCCGAACTCCTATCAGCCGGTGCGCGTGCAGACATCTCGGCCGATCGTACCGACACGCCGCTAATCTTGGTTTTCTTAGTACATAAGAATAAAGAACGGAAAACGCGTACGATCGTCAATGATCTCATTTCAGCGGGCGCTGATGTTCATGCGCGAAGCCAACGTCGCGGCGCGACTTGCGGCGCGTGTCCATTCAGTCTGGCTCTCGAGGGAGGATTTCGATGGATTCTTCTAGATCTTCTTCGCGCCGGGGCCGAGGTCAATACAGTCCTCCGATCGAAGATAGTCCCCGCCTATGACACAACACCGAGTTTTGAACGCACAATAGAGGTCACTCGTTCAGTTGAAAACGCGTCCGCTTGGGCGCTCGTGGACGCCATCAAGAAGGCCGGCGATTTCGACGAATACGCGCGCCGGCAGCTAAACGGCCACATCTCCATGCTCACCAAATGCTTCGGAACCGCGTTGCCCGTCGATGCGTGGTCGCACGTCGCCGGATTCTACGCGCCTCGGGGGGGCTACTGACTCATGACTAAGCATCGATCGCGAGTTTTTCACTCAGAATCTGATCCCCCGGGGAGAAACCTCCACCCAAAAGGTAGTTACGACACCCAGTCGGGCTTCTTCGGCGGCGCCTTCTTCTTGGCCGGCGCGGGCGCGGGCGCGGGCTCCGGCGGCGTCGCGCCGCCGAAGTTGTCGTCCCAGGCGGGCCGGCCGTCGTCGCGCGGCGGCGACGCGTCGGGCTCCGGCGGCGGCGCGGGCTCCGGCGGCGGCGCGGGCTCCTCCGGCGGCGGCGGCGCCGCGTCCTCGGCTCGCGCGAGGTCCCGCGGCTTCGCGGTCCGTCGCGCCGCGCGGCGGTCGCGCGCCGCGTCCGAATCCGCGCCCAGCGCGAGCTCGCGCCGCGCGCGCTTGGACTGCTCCGCGCGCGCGCGCAGCGCCTCGACGGTGCCGAGGAGCTGGGCGCGGCCCGGCGCCTTCTTCGGCGGCGCCGCGGCGCCGTCGGCGGCGGGCGGGTCGCCGAGCCACGCCGGACGCTCGGTGCCCTCGCGCAGCGACACGGCGAGCGCGTCGAGCAGCTCCTCGACGTCCGCGGCGTCCTCGTCGGCCGCGGCGAGCGCCGCGGCCTGGTCGCGGGTCACGCGCTCCTGCGCGAGCGCCGCCTGCCGCGACTGCTCCAGCCGTCGCCAGACGTGCGGCGCCGCCGCGCAGGTGCACTCGGGCAGGCTGTCGGCCTCGACGCGCCGCTCGCCGAGGGCGAGGGCCATGGCCTCCTCGAGCTCCGCGACGCGCGCGCGCAGGCGCGCGTTCTCCTCCGCGAGGCCCCCGGGCGCCGCGAGGCCGACGCCGCGGCGCTGCTTCGACGACGCGCGCGGCGGCGTCACGGCCCAGAGGCCCGTCTGGGTCATCTGGCCGCCGAGCTTGGCCACCTGGCCCTTGTAGTCCTGGGCCGGCTGGGCCATCGTCGCGTCTTGGAGGTCTGGGCGGGCGCTCTCAGAGAGCCATGCCCCCTGTTTTTGACGCTGTTCAACCTCCTCATGTGAGGTCATGTTTACCCGAGCGCGCAGTTCTGGCCCGGCGCTGGCTGCGCGCGCGGGCTGCCATGGGCGGCGCGTCGAGCAAGCCGAAGAAGAAGCAACGGAAAGAGAGGCCGCCGGCGCCGCCGCAGCGGCGCCTCTCCTTGCCGCCTCTAGCCTTCGCGAATGCGCGCTCCAAGGAGGACAAGGTCCAAAAGGCCTTCGACGCCATGGACGGCAACAAGGACGGCAAATTGGACCCGGCGGAGGTCACGGCCTACCTGCTCAAGATGGGCTACGGCCGCGACGAGTGCGAGCGCTTCGTCAAGCTCGCGGACGTGTCCGGCCACGGCTGCGTCGACTTCAACGAGTTCCACGCGGCCTGGGGCTTCCTGAACGCGTTCCGCGTGTCCAAGCACACGGCCGGCGAGGTCGTGCGCAAGCCGGGCTCCGTCGACGGCAAGGATTTGGTCGTCGAGGACTGCAAGGACTGCGCCGTGAAGATATTGGACGTGACCGCGGCGCTACAAATCGACGGCTGCGAGAACGTCACGTTCGCGCTGGGGCCCTGCGCGGGGAGCGCGCGCGTCGGCGTCCCATGTTCAGAAGCCGTCGCCGAGGAATCATGGTATGTAGGTCTTCGTCCGCGACTGCAAGAACTGCACCGTCTCTCTCGCGTGTCAGCAGCTACGAACCCGCGACTGCGCCGACACGACGTTCTACCTCTACGCGGCGACGGAGCCCATCGTCGAGTCGTCGCAGAACCTCTCCTTCGCGCCCTTCAACGTCGCCTACGACGGCCTCGGCGCGCAGTTCGCCAAGGCGGGCTTCGACCCCGCGGCGAACCTGTGGTACGCGGTCTACGACTTCTCGTCGCCGGACGCGCAGGACGAGAGCCACTGGGTCGAGCAGCCGCCGGAGCGCTTCGCGCCCCTCGCCGTCGAGGTCGAGGAGGGCGTCCCCTGCGGCGAGCAATGTCCCGTGCCCCGCGACGCGCGCGCGCCCATCCCCGCGGACAGCATGCGGGGCATGGCCATGCACAAGTAACATTCGAACGGACAGCACGCGGGGCTACCGCGGCGCGTCGCGCGGCGTGCGCAGGATCGCGGGGATCTTGCTGCCGCGGATGCGCGTCTCCTCCGGCGGCGCGGCCCCGGGGCGGCCCAGGACGGGGGGCTCCCGGGGCGTGTTCGGCCCGCGCGCGGCCTCCGGGAGCTCCTCGGCGTGGGCGACGCTGTGGCGGCGGTAGAGCTCCGTCGCGCGGCGCAGCGTGGGCGCGTCGGCGCCGGGGCGCTTCGCCGCCGCGGCCCGCGCGAGCGCGAGGTAGCGGACGCCGAGCGCGAGGTCGCCGACGCGCGCGCGCTTGTAGAGGCCGGCGGCGACGCCCGCGGCGCACTCGACGTACTCGGCGTCGTCCGGCGACGCGCCGGAGAGCGCCATCGTCAGGTCCGTGATGGCGCCGTCGAAGTCGTCCCTGTGGAACCGGTCGAGGCCCCGGAACCTGGGCAGCAAAAGGGTGATTCAACGTCGCTTCAACGTGAGTGTTCCGCGCGCGCGTGATCCGGAAAAAGCATCCACGCTTCGAGAACGCTCCAAGAGATGATCGCTCGTCCAAGAATTAGCCGAAACGAGTGGAAAATGGCCGAGATACGAGCCTTTGAAGTTGGGAATTTCGCTCTCTTTTGCTGCCCTGCCCGGAACGCGCGCCACACGAAGTCGACGTGCGGCTCCCAGTCGTGGAGCTTCAGGATGACGTCCAGCGCCGCAAGCTGGGCCCCGGAGTCGCCCGCGGTCGCCGCGAGGTACGCCAAACCCTCGTGGCTCTTCGCCGCGACCATGAAGAGCTGGCGCGCGGCCGCCGCCGCGCGCAGCCGCGCGGCGTCGTCGGCGCCGTCCGCGTGCCGCCGCGCCGCGTCCTTGGCGGCCTGGCCCAGGCTCACGAGCGCGTCGCGGAAGCACGCCGTCGCCTCCGCCTCGTGCGCCGGGCCGTAGCCGACCCAGGTGAAGCCCCGGAGGAAGTGGAGCTGGTAGGGGAGCACCGCGTCGCCGAACTCGTCCTTGCGCTTCTCGACGACCTGGTTCCCGAAGTGGACGGCCTTGGCCTCGTCGGGCGACAGCGCCTCGAGGTAGCCGCTCCAGCTCAGCGACTCGGCGACCAAAGCCATGGCCTTGGCCACGAGGCGCGCGTCGTCGTCGTCGAGCAGCTCGCCCTCGTCGCGCGCGGCGTCCAGCGCGCGGATCGCGTCCGCGCGCGTCGCGGCCGCGAGCGCCTGGCGGTGCGCGAGCACGCTCCGCGTCGGCGGCGGCCGACGCGCCGCCGGCGGCGCGTCCGGGAAGAAGCGCGTCCGCAGGAGCCTGCGCGCCGACGCCCAGTGCTTCGGGTACCAATACTGCGACGCGAACTCCGCCGACATCTCGGGCGTCCAGACGGGCTGCGCGACGGAGACGCCCGTCGCGTCTTGGTACGCGTCGACGAGCGCTTCGACGATCGTCGTCAGCGTGTTGAGCCAGTCGACGGCCTCGTCGGAGACGCGCGGCGCCCAGTACGTGAGCGGATCGGCGACGATCGCGAACGCCCGCAGCGCGCCGTCGTAGGGCCGGAACGCCAGGGGCTCCGTGCCGTTCTCGCCGTCAACGTCGACGAGCTCGAGCAGCTTGTCCACGTGGAACTCCGGCGGGAACGTCGCGAGCCGCTCGGATGCCGGCGTCTCGGCGAGCGGCACGCCGCAGTCGCGGAGGTACTCGCTCCGCTGCTTGACGAGCAGCCGCCGCCACCAATTGCTAAAGTCCGTGCAGCGCTGCACGAAGAACAACTGCAGGTAGACCTTGCGATTCTCGATGTCGTCGGTGTTGATCGTTCGCTCGAGAATGGACGCCATCGTTGCGTGGGCTGCGAATACGGTTCAGGCAACCACGTCTACGCTTCGACGAGCGACGCCATCGTTGTAGTGGGCTGCTATGAATTATGAAACAACGGCGTCAACGGCTACGTTTCCCTCGGAGAGCAGCCATTATGGCCGTGGACGCAGCCCACGGAGAGCAGCCCACGATGGCCGAGGACGCAGCCCACGATTGACGCAGCCCACGATGGCAGCGGACGCAGCCCACGATTGACGCACAAGCACCATGAAGGTCATCATGGTCGGCGACAGCCTGACCGCCGGCTTCTACGCCGGCGGATCCAAGTTCGCGCCGCCGGCGGCGACGCTGCAGAAACTCCTGGACAAGGAGTGCGGCAAGGGGAAGCACACAGTCCAGGCGTCGAGCTCCTGCGGCGAGACCGCGGTGTCGATGGCCAAGCGAAAAGTCATCGACCCCCAGTTCGCCAAGCGAGATCCGCCGCGAGTCGTCGTCATCCTCGGCGGCACGAACGACCTGCGCGCCTGGCCCGTCATTAGCGTCGACGAGATCCTCGAGGCGCTGGCGACGCTCGCGGCGGCGGCCGCCGCGGGCGGCGCCGCGCCGCTCCTGCTCACGGTGCCGAGGATGCCCGCGAGCGAGGACCGCGCGGCGGCCCTCACGGCGCGACGGCTCGAGCTCAACGGGAGACTCCGCGACGACGAGCGGTTCGCGACCGCGGACGTCGCGCGGGCCTTCGAGGACGCCGGCGACCTCTTCGACGCCGACGGCCTCCACCTCACACCGCGAGGCTACGCGACGCTCGCGGAGGCGCTGTTCCCGGCGCTCCGCGCGGCCCAGAAGACGAAGAAGCGTAAGCCTCGGACCTACTTGAGGACGAGGACGCGGCCGTCCGCGGGATCCTCGACGATGTCGGCGATGGCCTTGAGGATGCCCTTGAGCAGCTCCTTGTTCGCGGGCGTGTCCTTGAGGCGCTTCTTGTACTTGACGAGGAGGTCCTTGGTCTTCATGCGGCCGCCGCGGGACGCGATGAGCGCGCGGACCTCGTCGGCGGTGAGGAGCGTGGGCCCCACCGCGGCCGGCGCGGCGGCCGCCGCCGGCGCCGCGGGCCCGGCCCAGGGCGTCGCGCCCTTGGACGGGCCGGCCCAGGGCGTCGCGCCCTTGTCGGGCCCGTCCCAGCCCTTCGTCTCCTCCGTCTTCGCGCGCTTCTCCGGGCGCGCCTTCGCCTCCTCGTGCTCCGCCTCGCGCCAGCGCTTCGTCTCGACGGGCGCGTTCCTGTCGACGTGCGCCTTCGTCTTGTCGAGCTCCGCCTGCTCCTTCTGGGCCTTGTCGTCCTTGTCGTCCTTGCCCTCGTCGCCCTCGTCGTCGGACATCGCGTCGTCGTGGAAGTCCATGCCCTCGAACTGGTTCTTCTCCTCGTCGGCCTCGTCGTCCTGGAAGTCCTCCTCGAAGTCGAGGTCGTCGCCCATGCCCTCGTTCATCTCCGCCTGCTCGACCTCGGCGCCCGACGCCGACAAACCGAACGCCGCCGCCTCGGCGCCCTCCTCCCGGAAGAGGTCGCCCTGGCCCGCGCCGCCGCCGCGGCGCCCGCCGCCGCCGCCGCCGCCGCGCTTCTTCGGCTTCTCGTCCTCCGGCCCGGCCATCTTCGCCGCGAGCCGCGAGAGCGCCGCCGACGGCGCGCGCGCGGGCGCCGCGGGCAGGCCCGCGGACTCGGCGCGCTCCGCGTCGCGCTTCATGCGCCAGGGCTGGAGCTTCGCCGCCGCGCCGACGTCGTAGCGCACGTTGTCGTTCTTCAGCGCCTTCTCGACCTGCTCCTGGTTGAGCGTCTCGTGGCTCGACACGGGCCGGAAGTTGAACCAGCTGTCGACGACGGTCGCCTCGAGGCGGCCCGGCGCCGTCTCCCGCAGGAGCACGTAGGTCGACGCCTGGCCGCCCTCGCGCGTGCCCACGAGCGCCTGGCCGCCGCCCGTCGTCCGCCACCGGTGCTGCTTCTCGCGGCGCCGGCCGCGCCACCGCTGCTTCTTCCGCAGCCACGGCGGCACCTGCACGGCGTTCGGGTCCTCCTCGTCCTCGCTCACGTCCGACTCGAGCTCCTCGACGAGCGCCCCCTTGGCGGCGCCGTCGAAGAGGGCCGTGCACGTGGCCACCGGCGGCACCTTGGCCATGCAGACGCGGCCCGCGCCGCGCACGACGCGCCACGACCGCGGCGGCGCCGACGACTGGTCGACGTCCATGGCGTCGTCGGCCATCGATGCGACGAGCGCGAGACGCGATGCGATGCAGCGGTGCGCGCGCGCAGCGACGCGGTGCCTCGCCGCCGAGCCTCGCGCCGTCCGCGACGCCAGCCGCGCGACGCGCCCGCCGCCCCATTGCGTCCGCCCCCCAGAACGTCTCTGGATAAACGAGACGTCATGTATAGCAGAGGGCCGGGTGTCGTCGGCGTTCGGCGGGCGGGGTCGGTTCGGTGGGCGGCGCGGCGAATTGGGCGCGCCGGGGAGGCATGCTTCGTACTCCCGTCGGCGCGCGGCATCGGCGGCGCGCCTCAGGACAGGGCGCCGACGGGGAGCCAGAGGCCCGGCAGGTCGTCGGCGCCGCGGTGCTCGGGCCGCGGCGGCGCGGCCGCGCCGTCGTCGCGGCCGTCGCCGAGGTGCGCGAGGAGCGCGTCGAAGCCGTCGGCGGCCTCGTCGGCGCCGCGGGCGAAGGGCGCGTCGGGCAGCGCGGCGACCTCGACGTCGAGCTCGTTGCGCAGCTGGCAGAGCTCGAGCTCGGCCTCGACGGCCGCGTAGTCCATCCGGCCGTCGAAGGCCATCCGGCCGTCGAAGGCGCCGTCGCCGAGCTCGCCGCCGAAGAGGGGCGGCGGCGCCGGCGAGTGGTCCGACGCGCCGTCGTCGATCTCGCCAAAGGGCGGCGCGCCGCCGAGGGCCGCGGCCGCGCCGGGCTCGGCGCGCGGCGGCGGGCCCGACGCCGGCGGGTCCCACGTCGCGAAGGCGCAGCCCGGCTTGCGGCGGAGGCTGAGCAGCGCCTCGGCGGGGAAGCCGTCCATGTCGGCGCGGGCGTAGACGCGGGCCGACGACGTCGACTCCGAGACCTTCTTGTGGAAGCCGAAGTTGTTGAGCTGGCGCTGGAACGACGTGAACTTGCCCGTGCGGAAGAACTTGCTCAGGACGGAGCCGAGCTTCGTCGCCGGCGCGGGGATGACGATCTTGCCGCTGTCCCAGGCGATGAGCTCGGGGAACTCCTGGAACATGAGGAAGAGCTTGACGACGAAGTCCGGCGGCCGCTGCCCGCCGCCGGAGCGCACGAGCTGCATGGCCTCGTGGCGCGCCTTGCTCTCGGGGGAGAGGGGGCCGCCGGCCGCCTTCTTGCTCCGCGGCGCGCGGCGCCGCTTCGGCGGCGGCGCCGCCGCGGCCGCGGCGCCGCGCGGCGGGCTCTCGAGCGACGGGCTCGATACGCAGTTCGGCGACTGCGGCGTCGGCGAGTGGGCGCGGCTCGCCCGCAGGTTGTAGGTCGACTGCTCGCCGGGCGCCCTGGCCAACTGCGGGAGGCTGCTCGGCACCATGGCGGCGCGACGTCACTCAGGCGATAGGCGCGGGGCTGCCGGGCCGGTGCCCGTCGATGGGGTCGGTGCGTCTCGCGGCGCGGCGTGCGAGCGGCGGCGCGAGCGCCGGCGGCGGCTCGCGGAGGGTGCGCGCGTGCGGCTCGGCGGGTGCGCGCGCGGCGCCGTCGGTGGAGCGTGTGACGACGGGACTGGCTGGGCCACACGTTGTTGTCTGGGGGTTGTATAAAAACTCCTTATTCAACGTTACCTTGATCATTCCACGGGATGATCAACGTACGCTTCA
The DNA here is from genome assembly GCF_000186865.1 of Aureococcus anophagefferens. NCBI lineage: Eukaryota > Pelagophyceae > Pelagomonadales > Pelagomonadaceae > Aureococcus > Aureococcus anophagefferens. The sequence goes on from NW_008705561.1 coordinate 1,791,374, forward strand.
AGGGCCACGGCCGGCATTGCATTGCGTATCTCCAGGACTATCAGCGCCGCCGCGCGAGGCAGCCCCGATGGCCCCCGCCATGGAGATGAAGGGCGACCTCGTGAAGCCCCTGCTGGCGCCGCTCCTGGAGAAGATGACGCCGCGGCGGAGCGGCATGGTCGACTACCTGAGCGCGAACGTGCTGCCGACGCTGCTGCCGGCCCTGCGGAGCCTCGCGCGCGCCGCGGAGCGGCTCGACGCGGGCCTCCTCGCGGCCAAGGAGGGGTCCGAGGGCATGGCCTTCGACCAGCGGTCCGTGCCGCTGCGCACCTACGTCACCAGGAACGTGTCGCCGGAGCTGAGCCGGGGCTTGGAGTTGTGCTACAAGGAGCAGCCGGCGGACGCGATCGACTTCCTCGCGAAGTTCCTCTTCGAGCGGTCCGGCGACGACGGCCCCGTGGACGACGACGAGGAGGAGACGCTGAACCCGCTCCACTGGCTCGGCCAGTACCTCATGCGCCACAACGTCGCCCACGGCGACCGGAGCTTCCCGAGCGAGGCGTCGCCGCGGCTGTACGCGCCGCTCCGACCTACCAAACTCCGCGACGGCCGCGCGGCGACGCCGGAGCGGCGCGCGAGCCCGCGGACCTACCCGGCGGCGCTCGAGCCCAAGTTCGAGGACGTGGGCGGCGGCGTCCTGCGCCTCTACCGCGAGAACCACCGCTTCCGCGTCGGCCTGGAAGACCAGGCGATGGTCCTCGAGGTCTTCCGCGACGAGGTCGCCCACAGCGTCGACTTCAAGACCACGAACCTCCAGACGGGCCGGAGCGTGCTCCGGCGCGCGTCCGAGGCCGAGCTCATGGACCTCGTGAGCAGCGGCGACAAGTGGGGCGTCGGCATCTCGACGGCCGCGTTGGAATTGGCCCCGAAGGTCCGCGTGCTCAAGAAGAAGTACTCCAACGCGTTGAAGATCGGCTTCGCGGGCACGAAGGAGACGGCCGTCGAGCGCCTCACGTCGACGACGCGGCGCTGCGACGGCAAGCTCTACGTCGTCGACGTGCTCCGCGAGCCGACGCCGGGGGGCAGCACGGACCGCAAGCTGAACGACGAGAAGGGCGATTTGTGCGCCCTGCGCTTCCGCGCCTACCACCCGGACACGTCGACCTACATCGAGGCAAGGGTGCCGGGCCAGCGGCTCCACAACGCGACGGCGAAGATGCGCGACCAGGTCCAGGACCTCGCGGACCGCGTCGACGTCGTCGCCGTGCCCGGCAGCGGCGAGCACGTCCTCGTCAAGCTCCACGCGCCCTACGACTGCGACATGCTCCCGCCGGCGGGCGGGCCCGACGACGGCAAGCGCTGCCGCGTCCAGGTGAGCACGGGCCTCATCGCGGCCGCGGCCGCGAGTGCCGACGAGCCCGACCAGGTCCGCATGGTCGCGGCCGTCGTCGACCTCTGGGGCGGCGGCGACGACCCGGAGCTCCAGGCCGCGGCGCGCGCGCCCAAGTACCTCGTGCTGCCCGAGGAGAGCTACGAGGGCGTGCCCGATTTGGCGCTGTCCATCGCGCCGACGGCGCCGGAGCTCCAGGCTTTGACGTCGGGCCTGCGCTACGACCCCGCGACGGCGCTCCTGAGCCACAAGGCCATGCAGCGCGCCAAGTCGCTCCTGGCCAAGCGCTTCGACGCCGCCGTCGAGCTCGACGCGACGCTGAAGAAGGGCGAGGTCGTTTTGGGCGTCGACGCGGCGACGGGGCTCCAGGTACCCTACAAGTACGACCAGAAGATCGTCGACAAGCGCGACCGCCTCTTCGCGTTGCGCCGGGACCAGAGCCTCGTGGACGCGCAGCGGTCCCGGGGCGAGGACGGCGCGCTCGTCTACCGCCAGGGCGTGCAGATGTCGAACATGTACATGATCGTCTCCGTGTTCCGCGTGTCGGCGAGCGTGACGGGGTCGCTCAAGTTCACGGCCTACGAGCCGACGCAGTGCGCCCAGCTGGAGCTCGACGTCGACCACCTCGACACGCGGCCCCTGTCGTCGCCGCTCGCGCCCGCGGGCAAGCGCCTCGCGAAGCAGCTCTGCGCGCGGCTCCGCCTCGAGAAGAGCGACAAGGGCCGGGGGCCGCCGGCCCTCGTGCTCTGGGAGGTCGACCCCGTGGCGACGAAGATGAAGCGCGCCTTCGACGGGCTGCACAAGGACTCGCGCGGCCGCGCGGGCAAGGCCGACGTCGTCGACCTCTTCGCGACGGCCCAGAACGAGCTCGACCACTTCCTCGCGCCGCCCAAGAGCAACAAGGCGAAGCTGCCGCCCATCGTCGGCTTCGACGCCGTCGCGACGTCCCTCGAGACGGCCAAGAGGCGCATCGCCGACGACGCGCGGGCGCGGATCGACTTCCACACGTTCTCCAAGGTCCTCCTCGACGCCGAGTGACCCGTGTGCGCTCCTAACTTACATCCAGTCGCAGCCGGCCATGGGCACCGCGAGGATCGCGTCCTGGCTGATGTCGTGTTGTTGTAGATGGGCGCGCATGTCCGCTTCGATTTCGGAGGGCAAGGTGGGTGCTCGACTGAAGAGGTAGACGTACTCCGACGTGAAGCCCGCGGCGCCGACGCACGCGTAGACGAGCGCCGCGTCGTAGGTGGCGGGCGTCGCGTTGTAGGTCTTCAGGACCCAGTACGGCGGGGAGACCGGACCGAGGCTCTCGACCATCTTTCCTGGCATCTCCGCGGGAAAGGATCCGTGATTGGGCAGCGTCGTCACGCTGCCGTTCGGCGCGTCCTTGTGGCAGGTGAAGACGTCGGAGAAGGTCGTCGGGGATGTTCGCGTCATGTTGTAGCGCGTACACTGGCAGCCCTTCGTGAGAAAGACATTGGCCGAGTAGATCTCGTACCAAAAGCCCTGGACGTAAATGTCGGGGTCTAGGTGCTGTGCCTCGGGCGTGGAGACGGCCTCGTAATCGGGGCAGCTGGAGGGCCAAGCGACGCTCGAGGCTGCCCCCAGGCCGAGGAGTACGGCCGTCGTCATCATCGTGCTGCTGCGCCGAAGACAACACCGACATTCTGCCATGATCTCCTGCGCTCAGCTGCCCTACTGTGCTCAGCTCAGCTCAGCTCAGCGGAGCTCAGCCAAGCTCTCTGTTAAGCTCAGCAACATCGTCTAATTGCAGGTCAATCTCGACCTCGCAGCAAGCGACTCGGCACGATGGTCTCATTGCGGCGCCTCGCAGAGCGCCTCCTTGTCGTCGCCGCGCTGTGCCTAGGCAAGCCGACGCCGGTACACAAAGCCGCGCCCGCCGCGCACGACGCCTGCGACGACGCGCCGCCGCTCGTGTCCTTCGCCGGCGCGTTCACGGCCGCGGAGTGCGAGAGAATAGAGAAGCTCTTCGAGGCCCGCGCGGACGTCGAGGTCGACGAGCGGCCGGCCTTCGGCATCAGCCGACGGAACCGGTGGCTGCCGCGGTCATCCTGGGGCGACTTCGCCTGGGTCGTCGAGCGCGTCCTCGAGCGACGGCCGGCGTCGGACGCCGCGTGGCAACTCGAAGCGCCCGTCGACGCCGAAACCTTCCTCGAGAAACACGTCGAGTTCGTGCTCATGCACGAGTTCCGCGAGGGCGCCTTCTTCGACTGGCACGTCGACGCGCACCCCGACGACGGCAAGCGACGGACGATGAACGTCAACGTCGCGCTCACGGACCCGGCGACGTTCGAGGGCGGCGCGCTCCAGGTCGGCGCCGCGAACGCGACGCTGCGGCGCGGCGACCTCTACGTGTACCCCGCGTCCTACCCGCACAAGGTCCACGACGTCGCGAAGGGGTTCCGACGGACGTTGGTCCTCGCGACGCGGCGCGCGACCGAGACCGCCGACGACGGCGCCGCGGCCGCGGCCTACTGGCGCGCGGCGGCGGCGCGCTACGAGGCGCTCTGCGCGTCCCTCGGCGACGCACACCCGAAGCTGCACTGGATCTTCGGCGAGTTCCTCGAGAAGACGGGCGACGCCGACGCCGCGACGCGAAAGTTCGCGGACAGCTACCGCGCGACGCCGGAGCGCGCGGCCTACGCGCGGTCCTTCGCCGACGCCGCGGCGGAGAAGCACGAGGGCGGGGACCTGGCGGGCGCCGTCGACGACCTGTACCTCGCGTCGCTCGTCGAACCGGACGAACCGGAGTTCCGCGCGGACCTGGGCGTGCTGCGCTGGCGGGCGGGCGACCTCGCGGCCGCGGAGGCGGAGCTGCGGGCCGCGCTCGCGCTCGAGGACAACGCGGGTCTGCGCGCGGCGCTCTCGCTCGTGCTCCGCGACGCGGGCCGCGCGGACGACGCCGCGCGCGAGCGACGAAAGGCGCTCGACGCCGACGAGGACTCGGCCCGAGCCGCGCTGGAGGCGCTCGAGTAACTGTGGTCGTCTTTTATGCGTCGCGAGCGCTCCGGCTCGCTGAGTTTCTTCAACTTTGAGTTCATCAGCTTCATTTCCCCGTCATTCCCCCTTCAAGTAGATCGAGCCTTTTATACTTTTTATGGGGTGCGTCTCGATGGGCTGCCCGATCCGGATCTAGTGGCGTTTGCGGCGTCGGTCTCGGTTACGGCTGGGGGGTGTCGGAACCCATCATGGCTCCACCGGCGCCCGGGGCCATCGAGGACTCGAGCCCGCTGCTGCGGCCCGAGGCGGCCGTCGCGCCGCCCGCGCCCGCCTTCCAGCGCCACTGGCGCAAGGCCGTCGCCCTCGGCCTCGTGCTCGGCGCCGCCGTCGTCGTCCTCGGCGTCGTCCTCGCCGTGGACGCGCGGGACGCGTCGTCGTCGTCCGACGACGACGCTGCTTCGGATTTATCTCTATCGTTTGAGACGGAGGGCTACGGGACCGTGCGTTCCAACGACGAGGGCATCTACCCGTGGACCGTCGTCGAGCCGTTTCGCCGGACGATCCTGACGGCCGTGCTCGGCGAGCGGCTCGAGAACTTGACGCGCGCCGACGTCAACGGCCCGGCCGCGGGCGCGGGCATCGCGGAGACGCGCTGGACGATCACGAAGCACGCCGACGGCGGCTCGAAGCGGTCCGGCGCGGGCGAGGGCGAGAAGCCCGAACTCGCGGGCGCCTCCATCGCCTACGAGTTCGGCGTGCCCGGCGCGTCCTACGTCGTTTCGGCGACGGTGCGACGAAAAAGGACCCGCGAGCTCCTCGCGTCCGCGTCGGAGGTCGTCCGGTGCAAGTACGTGAAGCGCGAGATTCGCGCTCTCTCGGAGAGCGACCGCGCGGCGCTCTTCGACGCCTACAACGCCCTCTACCGGAACCGCGACGAGGCCGCGGGTGTGAAGCGCTACGGTCCGGACTTCCGTTCGGCGCGCTACTTCGTGACGAAGCACATGGACAGGATGACGAAGCTCGGCTGCTCGGCCTGGCACTCGAGCGACGTCTTCCTCACGTCCCACCTGGCCTTCAACCTCGAATTCGACCGGGCGCTGCAGGCCGTGAATCGGACGCTCGTGAACAGTTACTGGGACTACACGAAGGACGACAGCCGGTACGGCGAGTCCTGGTACGCCGAGTCGCCGCTGTTCACCGACGACTTTTTCGGGGCGGACCCGGACGCGGACGCGGACGCGCCGACGAAGGGCGACGGGGAGGCGCACGTCGTCGCGACGGGCCCCTTCGCGTACACGCCCGTGTGGACCGGCGGCGAGGGCGCGCCGGAGCACAACGCCTTCTACAAGCTCTCGGACGCGAACAACTACAATCCGTCGCCCTGGCTCCAGCGGTCCTCGCGGATCTCGGGCCTCGAGACGAAGGTGCGGCTCCCGTCGTGCACGCTCGTCCGCGGCACGCTCGCGGCGCCGACGCTCACGTGGCTCCACATGATGGTCGAGGACTACTTCCACGGCGAGCTCCACTCGGCGATCGGCGGCGCGTGGGGCTCGACGCTGGACCTCGGCTGCGTCGTCGACGAGCTCCGTCGGTCCTGCGAGAAGGAAATTCACCACAACGAAACGACGGACGGGAAGTACTACTCGTCCTGCGAGACGGTGAAGTACGTCGAAGACTTCGCCGTGAACATCAACACGTTCTCGCGGGCCGCGTTCTTCGTCGCGCACCAGGGCGATCAAGGCGCGACCAGCACGGAGGACTGGTACAACTGCCCGACGGCCGCCGAGTGCGACAACCGGACGGCGACCGGCGGCGGCGCCGCGGACTGCGCGTGCTCGTCGCCGATGATCCGCGCCGAGGCGGGGAACACGTCCGTGGCCATGGCCAAGGACTTCCTCGACGAGATCGCCGTCGCGACGTCGCTCTCGTCCCACGCGGGCACGGACATCGTCCACGACGTCGACGACGACGACGTGATCGAGCTCGTGGACGACCCGCTGCACAACGCGACGCTGAACGTGTCCGTGGGCCAGGAGAACTTTCTCCACGTGACCGACGACGACGCGAACACGCTCTGGGTCCTGATGGCCGACTGGCTCGCGGCGCCGCCGCGCTTCGGCCCCATGGCCGCGACGTTGGCCGCGCCGAACGACCCGATCTTCTGGGTCATGCACAGGGCAGGAAAAGAGAGCGAAATTCCCAACTTCAAAGGCTCCGATCTCGGCCGGTTTGGTTTCCACTCGTTTCGGCTGATTTTTGGACGAGCGATCATCTCTCGGAACGGTCTCGAAGCATGGATGCTTTTTCCGGAACGCGCGCGCGCGAAACACTCACGTTGAAGCGACGTTGAATCACCCTTTTCCTGCCCAGGTCATGCACAACACGTGGGAGCGCATGTACCACAAGAAGTTCCTCACGCCGTCCCTGGCGGAGAACTTCCTCTGGGCGTGGACGACGACGGACACGTGCTGGTCCTTCGCCCTGGAGTCCGTGCTGCCCTTCTCGGACTTGCTGGACGAGCAGCGGACGGGGCGGAAGTTCGACGGGCCGCGGAGGAACGGCACGACGGACTACACGAACCAGCAGCTGCTGGACCTCTTCAACCCCGCGAACCCGGACCTGCCGTACGTCTACGACTCGCTGTCGTGGGACCACTGCGACGGGTCGGAGAACGCGACGTCGACGGCCGAGGCCTTCGACCACGAGGTCCGCGTCGCCTACGAGGACGCGGTCGGCCGCCAGCCGGAGACGGCGCCGGGCGCCTGGCCCTGGGCCGCGACCGACGACGCGCTCGACGAGGACACGCGCCGCGTCCTGCGCCGCGGGTCCATCTACGGGCGGTTGTGGGCGACGATCGACGCGGCGCGCCGACGCTAATTAAGTCGTGGAGGTGTAAAGGAATGGGGTCCTCCACCTTGAAGTCAAGTGAAGTCAAGTTTCTGTCGCCACAAAGCCCGGCGCAATAGAGCGCCTCGCCGCGCCATGCCGCCGCCGGTCGTGCCAGGCCTGCGCGTCTGGGCGCCGCTCGTCGCCATCTGCCAGTGCGAGCGCGGCGGCCGGAGCACGACGTCGATCTACGCGCTCACGTTGATCCTCTACGCGGCCCTCGACGGGTCGGGCCTCTGCGACGAGGCGGCGACGGCGAGTTTGGTCGGCTGCGTCGCGGCGACGATCTCGCTGCTCGTGCGCATCGCGCAGGAGTGCGGCGCGGGCATGGCCACCGCGAGCCTCCTCGAGCTCGTGCTCCAGGCCTTCGGCGCGGCGGGCGTCTGCACGTGCTTGTGGTCCTTGGCGCTCGAGGCGTCGGCGCCGCGCGACGCCTTCATCAACCGGCGCGTCGCCCTCGCCGCGCTCACGGGCGCGGGCCCCGCGCTGCTCGTGGCGACGGCGACGCGGCTCGCGGGCGTCGCGCGCGCGTCCGGCGGCGAGGCGCGGCTCCTGGCGCTCGCCGGCGGCCTCGCGCTCTGGAGCGTCGGCGCGCTCGAGGCGACGCCGGCGCGCCGCGCGCCGGGCGCGCCGGAGCGGCTCAAGGAGCTCCGGGAGACGCGGCGGCTCCGCGCGAAGCCGCGCGCGCGAAACGTCGACGCGGGCTGCCTCGAGCCCCGGGTCGTCGGCGAGGGCGCCGTCGACGCCAAGTTCGGCGTGTCGCGCAACGCCCTCGCGGCGACGCCGGCGCTCTGCTGCTGCTATTTGATCTTTGCCGTCGCGTCGCCGCCGCTGGTCGCGCTGGGCTCCTTCGTCGGCCCGTTGTCGCCCGCGGACGCGCTCGCCGAGGGCGTCCTGCTCGCCGCGACGCCCGTGGTCGTCGCCCTCGGCCTCTCGCGCGCCGCGGGCAACGGCGCGGGCCCGCCCTGGTGGCTCGGGCCCGCCTGGGAGCGGGCCTACGAGCGCCTCGCGGCCGACCGCGGCGGTTTCGCGTTGCGCGCCGCGCTCGCGGCCGCGGCCGTCGCGGCGGAGCACCGGCTCCGCAACGCGCTCGAGGCGCCGCCGGCGACGGCGGCGACCTTCGCCGCGGGCGCCGCGGCGGCGGCCTGCGCCTGCGCGGCGGCCGCGCTCGCGACGGCCGCGCGGCGGACCGACGACGACTCGCCGGGCCCGCTCGCCGCGCCGCTCTGCTTCGCCGGCCTCGGCGCGGTATTCGTCGGCGCCGCGCCGATTTTTCTCGCGCTCGGCGTCGTCGAAGTCGCCGGCGGCGCGAGGTTCCATCGCGCGGTCGACGCGACCGGGACCGCGGCCGCGGCGGCGTTTCTGGCCGTCGCGTCTCGCGCGGCGGGGCCCGCGCCGGCCCTCGCCGTCGCGGCGCCGCTCCTCCTCGGCGCGGCGACGGCGGGCGGCCCGCCCTGGCGCACGCAGTGGTGCGCCGTCGCCGCCGGGGTCGGCGCGACGTGGGCGCGTGTCGCGTCCGCGTCGCCGGTCTTCTCCGGCGCGACGGTCGCCGGCCAGGTCGCGGCCGTCGTCTACGACTGGCGGCGCCCGGAGACGCGCGCGTTCCTGGGCCCGACGGCGGCGCTGCTCGTCGCCGCGGCGCTCGGCGACGGCGTCGCCGCGGCGGCCGCGGACTTTTCGCGCGGCCCGGCGCTCGGCGCGGTCGCGGCGCTGCTGGTCGCGCCCGCGTCGCTGCTCGACGACGGCTCCGAGGCGAAGGCGCTCCTCGGCACCTACCTCGGCGACGCCGTCGCGCCCAAGGGCCGCGGGGAGAAGCGGTCCGCGGTCGCGCTCGCGCTTTCCGGCGGCGCGCTGCTCGTCTTCGCGCCGACGCAGCCCCTCTTCCGGAGCCTGTGCCTCC